>NC_053024.1:192362733-192658302 GCF_003073215.2 Triticum urartu | reverse complement strand
CTTATACATGTTCCTAT
Organism: Triticum urartu; assembly: GCF_003073215.2. Classification (NCBI taxonomy): domain Eukaryota; kingdom Viridiplantae; phylum Streptophyta; class Magnoliopsida; order Poales; family Poaceae; genus Triticum; species Triticum urartu. The sequence goes on along the minus strand of NC_053024.1, from coordinate 192,658,285 downwards.
GACTATGAGATTATGCAACTCCCGTTTGCCGGAGGAACACTTTGTGTGCTACCAAACGTCACAACGTAACTGGGTGATTATAAAGGTGCTCTACAGGTGTCTCCAAAGGTACATGTTGGGTTGGCGTATTTCGAGATTAGGATTTGTCACTCCGATTGTCGGAGAGGTATCTCTGGGCCCTCTCGGTAATGCACATCACTTAAGCCTTGCAAGCATTGCAACTAATGAGTTAGTTGCGGGATGATGTATTACGGAACGAGTAAAGAGACTTGCCGGTAATGAGATTGAACTAGGTATTGGATACCGACGATCGAATCTCGGGCAAGTAACATACCGATGACAAAGGGAACAACGTATGTTGTTATGCGGTCTGACCGATAAAGATCTTCGTAGAATATGTAGGAGCCAATATGGGCATCCAGGTCCCGTTATTGGTTATTGACCGGAGACGTGTCTCAGTCATGTCTACATTGTTCTCGAACCGTAGGGTCCGCACGCTTAAGGTTTCGATGACAGTTATATTATGAGTTTTGATGTACCGAAGGAGTTCGGAGTCCCGGATGAGATCGGGGACATGACGAGGAGTCTCGAAATGGTCGAGACGTAAAGATCGATATATTGGACGACTATATTCGGACATCGGAAAGGTTCCGAGTGATTCGGGTATTTTTTGGAGTACCGGGTAGTTACGGGAGAAGTAATGGGCCTTGATGGGCTTTAGTGGGAAGAGGAAAAAGGCTGCTGCGCCCCCCCTCCCCTCTAGTCCGAATTGGACTAGGGAAAAGGGGGCCGGCCACCTTTCCTACTCCTCCACTTCCTTCTCCCTTCCTCCCCTCTTGGTGGACTCCTACTAGGACTTGGAATCCTAGTAGGACTCCACACCTGGCGCGCCTCTCCTAGGGCCGGCCTCCTCCTCCTCCATCCTTTATATACAGGGGCAGGGGGCACCCCATAGACACACAAGTTGATCCTCGTGATCGTTCCTTAGCCGTGTGCGGTGCCCCCTTCCACCATATTCCACCTCGGTCATATCATAGCGGTGCTTAGGCGAAGCCCTGCGACGGTAGAACATCAAGATCGTCACCACGCCGTCGTGCTGACGGAACTCCTCCCCGAAGCTTTGCTGGATCGGAGCCCGGGGATCGTCATCGAGCTGTACGTGTGCTAAGAACTCGGAGGTGCCGGAGTAACGGTGCTTGGATCGGTCGGATCGGGAAGACGTACGACTACTTCCTCTACGTTGTGTGATCGCTTCCGCAGTCGGTCTGCGTGGGTACGTAGACAACACTCTCCCCTCTCGTTGCTATGCATCACCATGATCTTGCGTGTGCGTAGGAATTTTTTTGAAATTACTACGTTACCCAACAGTGGCATCCGAGCCTAGGTTTTATGGTTTGATGTTATTTGCATGAGTAGAACACAAGTGAGTTGTGGGCGATATAAGTCATACTGCCTACCAGCATGTCATACTTTGGTTCGGCGGTATTGTTGGATGAAGCGGCCCGGACCGACATTATGCGTACGCTTACGCGAGACCGGTTCTCCCGACGTGCTTTGCACAAAGGTGGCTAGCGGGTGACTGTCTCTCCAACTTTAGTTGAACCGAGTGTGGCTACACCCGGTCCTTGCGAAGGTTAAAACGGAGTCTATTTGAGAAACTATCGTTGTGGTTTTGATGCGTAGGTGAGATTGGTTCTTACTTAAGCCCGTAGCAGCCACGTAAAACATGCAACAACATAGTAGAGGACGTCTAACTTGTTTTTGCAGGGCATGTTGTGATGTGATATGGTCAAAACGTGATGAGATATAAGTTGTTGTATGAGATGATCATGTTTTGTTGAAGTTATCGGCAACTGGCAAAAGCCTTATGGTTGTCTCTTTATTGCATAAGATGCAAGCGCCAAATAATTGCTTTACTTTATCGCTATGCGATAGCAATAGTTGCAAGAGCAATAGTTGGCGACACGACCATGTGACGACATATTGATATAGATCAAGATGATGGAGATCATGGTGTCATGCCGGTGACGATGGAAATCATGATGATGCTTTGGAGATGGAGATCAAAGGCACAAGATGATGATGGCCATATCATGTCACATATTTTGATTGCATGTGATGTTTATCTTTTATACATCTTATTTTGCTTAGTTTGATGGTAGCATTTTAAGATCATCTCTCACTAATTATCAAGAAGTGTTCTCCCTGAGTATGCACCGTTGCCAAAGTTCATCGTGCCCAGACACCACGTGATGATCGGGTGTGATAAGCTCTACGTCCATCTACAACGGGTGCAAGCCAGTTTTGCACACGCGGGATACTCAGGTTAAACTTGACGAGCCTAGCATATGCAGATATGGCCTCAGAACACGGAGACCGAAAGGTCGAGCGTGAATCATATAGTAGATATGATCAACATAACGATGTTCACCATTGAAAACTACTCCATCTCACGTGATGATTGGTCATGGTTTAGTTGATTTGGATCACGTAATCACTTAGAGGATTAGAGGGATGTCTATCTAAGTGGGAGTTCTTAAGTAATATGATTAATTGAACTTAATTTATCATGAACTTAGTCCTGGTAGTATTTTGCAAATTATGTTGTAGATCAATAGCTTGCGTTGTTGCTTTCATATGTTTATTTTGATATGTTCCTAGAGAAAAATTGTGTTGAAAGATGTTAGTAGCAATGATGCGGATTGGATCCGTGATCTGAGGTTTATCCTCATTGCTGCACAGAAGAATTATGTCCTTGATGCACCGGTAGGTGACAGACCTATTGCAGGAGCAGATGCTGACGTTATGAACGTTTGGCTAGCTAAATATGATGACTACTTGATAGTTTAGTGCACCATGCTTAATGTCTTAGAATCGGGACTTCAAAGACGTTTTGAACGTCATGGAGCATATGAGATGTTCCAGGAGTTGAAGTTAATATTTCAAGCAAATACCCGAGTTGAGAGATATGAAAGTCTCCAACAAGTTCTATAGCTAAAAGATGGAGGAGAATCGTTCAACTAGTGAGCATGTGCTCAGATTGTCTGGGTACTACAATCGCTTGAATCAAGTGGGAGTTAATCTTCCAGATAAGATAGTGATTGACAGAATTCTCTAATCACCATCACCAAGTTAGTAGAACTTCGTGATGAACTATAATATGCAAGGGATAACGGAAACAACTCCCAAGCTCTTCGTGATGATGAAATCAACGAAGGTAGAAATCAAGAAAAACATCAAGTGTTGATGGTTGACAAGACCACTAGTTTCAAGAAAAGGGCAAAGGGAAGAAGGGGAACTTCAAGAAGAACGGCAAGCAAGTTGCTGCTCAAGTGAAGAAGCCCAAGTCTGATCCTAAGCCTGAGACTAAGTGCTTCTACTGCAAAGGGACTGGTCACTGGAAGCGGAACTACCCCAAGTGATTGGCGGATAAGAAGGATGGCAAAGTGAACATAAGTATATTTGATATACATGTTATTGATGTGTACTTTACTAGTGTTTATAGCAACCCCTCAGTATTTGATACTAGTTCAGTTGCTAAGATTAGTAACTCAAAACGGGAGTTGCAAAATAAACAGAGACTAGTTAAGGGTGAAGTGACGATGTGTGTTGGAAGTGGTTCCAAGATTGATATGATCATCATCGCACACTCCCTATAATTTCGGGATTAGTGTTGAACCTAAATAAGTGTTATTTGGTGTTTGCGTTGAGCATGAATATGATTTGATCATGTTTATTGTAATACGGTTATTCATTTAAGTAAGAGAATAAATTGTTGTTCTGTTTACATGAATAAAACCTTATATGGTTACACACCCAATGAAAATAGTTCGTTGGATCTCGATCGTGGTGATACACATAATCATAATATTGAAACCAAAAGATGCAAAGTTAATAATGATAGTGCAACTTATTTGTAGCGCTGCCGTTTAGGTCATATTGGTGTAAAGCGCATGAAGAAACTCCATGCTGATGGGATTTTGGAATCACTTGATTATGAATCAGTTGATGCTTGCGAACCATGCCTCATGGGCAAGATGACTAAGACTCTGTTCTTCGGAACAATGGAGCAAGCAACAGATTTGTTGGAAATCATACATACTGATGTATGTGGTCCGATGAATATTGAGGCTCGCGACAGGTATCATTATTTTCTGATCTTCACAGATGATTTGAGCAGATATGGGGATATCTACTTGATGAAACATAAGTCTGAAACATTTGAACAGTTCAAAGAATTTCAGAGTGAAGTGGAAAATCATCGTGACAAGAAAATAAAAGTTTCTACGATATGATCGCAGAGGTAAAATATTTGAGTTACGAGTTTGGTGTTCAATTAAAACAATGTGGAATAGTTTCACAAACTCATGCCACCTGGAACACCACAGCATAATGGTGTGCCCGAATATCATAACCATACTTATCTATGATGTCTCTTACCGATCTACCACTATCGTTTTGGGGTTATGCATTAGAGACAGCTGCATTCACGTTAAATAGGGCACCATCTAAGTCCGTTGAGACGACACAATCTGAACTGTTGTTTGGCAAGAAACCAAAGTTGTCGTTTCTTAAAGTTTGGGGTTGTGATGCTTATATGAAAAAGTTTCATCCTAATAAGCTCAAACCCAAATCGGAGAAATATGTCTTCATAGGATACCCAAAGGAGACTGTTGGGTACACCTTCTATCACAAATCCGAAGGCAAGACTTTTGTTGCTAAATTCGGAGTTTTTCTAGAGAAGGAGTTTCTCTCGAAAGAAGTGAGTGGGCAGAAAGTAGAACTTGACGAGGTAACAGTACCTGCTCCCTTACTGGAAAGTAGTACATCACAGAAAATTGTTTCAGTGACACCTACACCAGTTAGTGAGGAAGCTAATGATAATGATCATGAAACTTCAGATCAAGATACTACTGAACCTCGTAGATCAACCAGAGTAAGATCCGCACCAGAGTGGTACGGTAATCCTGTTCTGGAAGTCATGCTACTAGATCATGATGAACCTACGAACTATGAAGAAGCGATGGTGAGCCCAGATTCCGCGAAATGGTTTGAGGCCATGAAATCTGAGATATGATCCATGTATGAGAACAAAGTATGGACTTTGGTTGACTTGCCCGATGATCGGCAAGCCATAGAAAATAAATGGATCTTCAAGAGGAAGACGGACGCTGATAGTAGTGTTACTATCTACAAAGCTAGAATTGTCGCAAAAGGTTTTTGACAAGTTCAAGGTGTTGACTCCGATGAGAGTTTCTCACTCGTATCTATGCTTAAGTCTGTCCGAATCATGTTAGCAATTGCCGCGTTTTATGAAATCTGGCAAATGGATAAACAAAACTGCATTCCTTAATGGATTTACTAAAGAAGAGTTGTATACGATGCAACCAGAAGGTTTTGTCAATCCGAAAGGTGTTAACAAAATGTGCAAACACCAGCGATCCATCTGTGGACTGGTGCAAGCATCTCGGAGTTGGAATATACGCTTTGATGAGTTGATCAAAGCATATAGTTTTATACAGACTTGCGGTGAAGCCTGTATTTACGAGAAAGTGAGTGGGAGCACTACAGCATTTCTGATAAGTATATGTGAATGACATATTGTTGATCGGAAATAATGTAGAATTATTCTGTAAAGCATAAAAGGAGTGTTTGAAAGGAGTTTTTCAAAGAAAGACGTCGGTGAAGCTGCTTACATATTGAGCTTCAAGATCTATAGAGATAGATCAAGACGCTTGATAAGTTTTTCCAATGAGTACATACCTTGACAAGATTTTGAAGTAGTTCAAAATGGAACAGTCAAAGAAAGAGTTCTTGCCTGTGTTACAAGGTGTGAAGTTGAGTAAGACTCAAAGCCCGACCACGGCAGAAAATAGAAAGAGAATGAAAGTCATTCCCTATGCCTCAGTCATAGGTTCTATAAAGTATGCCATGCTGTATACCAGATTTATTGTATGCCCTACCACTGAGTTTGGCAAGGGAGTGCAATAGTGATCTAGGAGTAGATCACTGGACAGCGGTCAAAATTATCCTTAGTAGAATAAGGATATGTTTCTCGATTATGGAAGTGAAAAAGGTTCGTCGTAAAGGGTTACGCCGATGTAAGTTTTGACACTAATCTAGATGACTCTAAGTCTCGGTCTAGATACATATTGAAAGTGGGAGCAATTATCTAGAGTAGCTCCATGCAGAGCATTGTTGACATAGAAATTTGCAAAATACATGCGGATCTGAATGTGGCAGACCCGTTGACTAAGATTCTCTCACAAGCAAAACATGATCACACCTTAGCACTCCTTGGGTGTTAATAACATAGTGATGTGAACTAGATTACTAAATCTAGTAAACCCTTTGGGTGTTGGTCACATGGCGATGTGAACTATGGGTGTTAATCACATGATGATGTGAACTATCGATGTTAATCACATGGTGATGTGATCTAGATTATTGACTCTAGTGCAAGTGGGAGACTGAAGGAAATATGCCCTAGAGGCAATAATAAAGTTATTATTTATTTCCTTATTTCATGATAAATGTTTATTATTCATGCTAGAAATGTATTAACCGGAAACATAATACATGTGTGAATACATAGACAAACAGAGTGTCACTAGTATGCCTCTACCTGACTAGCTCGTTAATCAAAGATGGTTATGTTTCCTAACCATAGACAAAGAGTTGTTATTTGATTAACGAGGTCACATCATTAGTTGAATGATCTGATTGACATGACCCATTCCATTAGCTTAGCACCCGATCGTTTAGTATGTTGCTATTGCTTTCTTCATGACTTATACATGTTCCTATGACTATGAGATTATGCAACTCCCGTTTACCGGAGGAACACTTTGGGTGCTACCAAATGTCACAACGTAACTGGGTGATTATAAAGGAGCATTATAGGTGTCTCCAAAGGTAGATGTTGGGTTGGCGTATTTCGAGATTAGGATTTGTCACTCCGATTGTCGGAGAGGTATCTCTGGGCCCTCTCGGTAATGCACATCACATAAGCCTTGCAAGCATTGCAACTAAGATGTTAGTTGTGAGATGATGTATTACGAAACGAGTAAAGAGACTTGCCGGTAACGAGATTGAACTAGGTATTGGATACCGACGATCGAATCTCGGGCAAGTAACATACCGATGACAAAGGGAACAACGTATGTTGTTATGGGTCTGACCGATAAAGATCTTCGTAGAATATGTAGGAGCCAATATGGGCATCCAGGTCCCGCTATTGGTTATTGACCGGAGACGTGTCTCAGTCATGTCTACATTGTTCTCGAACCGTAGGGTCCGCACGCTTAAGGTTTCGATGACAGTTATATTATGAGTTTTGATGTACCGAAGGAGTTCGGAGTCTCGGATGAGATCGGGGACATGACGAGGAGTCTCGAAATGGTCGAGACGTAAAGATCGATATATTGGACGACTATATTCGGACATCGGAAAGGTTCCGAGTGATTCGGGTATTTTTTGGAGTATCGGGTAGTTACGGGAGAAGCAATGGGCCTTGATGGGCTTTAGTGGGAAGAGGAAAAAGGCTGCTGCGCCCCCCCTCCCCTCTAGTCCGAATTGGACTAGGGAAAAGGGGGCCGGCCACCTTTCCTACTCCTCCACTTCCTTCTCCCTTCCTTCCCTCTTGGTGGACTCCTACTAGGACTTGGAATCCTAGTAGGACTCCACACCTGGCGCGCCTCTCCTAGGGCCGGCCTCCTCCTCCTCCATCCTTTATATACAGGGGCAGGGGGCACCCCATAGACACACAAGTTGATCCTCGTGATCGTTCCTTAGCCGTGTGCGGTGCCCCCTTCCACCATATTCCACCTCGGTCATATCATAGCAGTGCTTAGGCGAAGCCCTGCGACGGTAGAACATCAAGATCGTCACCACGCTGTCGTGCTGACGGAACTCCTCCCCGAAGCTTTGCTGGATCGGAGCCCGGGGATCGTCATCGAGCTGTACGTGTGCTAAGAACTCGGAGGTGCCGGAGTAATGGTGCTTGGATCGGTCGGATCGGGAAGACGTACGACTACTTCCTCTACGTTGTGTGATCGCTTCTGCAGTCGGTCTGCGTGGGTACGTAGACAACACTCTCCCCTCTCGTTGCTATGCATCACCATGATCTTGCGTGTGCGTAGGAAATTTTTTGAAATTACTACGTTACCCAACACATGAGACGTTGCAGCCACAAAGGGTCAGTACATTGAATGTACTGGCAATTTCATACCATAGGATAAAGATGAATAATGGCTATCACTACATGCATATTTGGCTGGTGGAAAAGCTCTATGGTTATAAAGTTTTTGCGAAAAGCCAATTTTTCCCTACTGCAAAGGAATATAATTTATTTAACTACAAAGTAGGTTGAAAATATTGAGAAGGTTCCTCCAACTCAATCCCAAATTAACATCAATAACCCAACAAATTATTTAAGTAACGTGATGAGATCAATATGATAATCCAAGAACCAGATACTCAAGATGTCCATAACCGGGGACACGGCTAACCATGATTAGCTTGTACACTCTGCAGAGGTTTGCGCACTTTTCCCCACAAGACCCGATCTCCTTCGTTGGACTTCTCGCACTGCCGGGTGTTTGAGAAACGGATGACCGAGACACAGTCTTTCAGAAGCATTAACTCTCTTCTCCGGATAGACTATACCACCTACAACCCACTACCTGCTAGTCTATCTCTTCAAGAGCTTCACGCAACTTACTCAACTATGCTAGAGCCATAATAGCTTGTGGCTGCACACGGAAGTTTCTAGCATGAATAATCTTATGATCCCTTTGAGCCTGGATGGCATTCCATAGGGTGATCACACGGGTCCTCCGGGATCCCCTTGGGCAAACACTGGGTTCTCCAGGTGCCCGGGCAAACCACTGGGTGCTCCAGGGTGCCCCAACCAATCCACCCATATGTGTATTAAAGTAGCCACCTTAAGTTAACCATTAAATAATAACTCTCACATCTGTCATGAATTCTCTCAAACCAATCCATGTCTACGAGCATAGCATAACAATATGAGCATAACGTAAAAGTAACTCCCAGGGTTTGAATGCAGGGCAATAGGTTCCTACCTCATCAACTACTTCCCGATACCCACATGTTGTCAAATCCTAACCATGCAATGTTTAAGGGTTGAAACTAATGCATAAAAACTGGGTATGAAAGGGATATGATCAAAGTGTAAACTTGCCTTGTACTGTTGATGAAGATGATTCGCACTCATAACTCCTGATAGTTCTACTCATCACACTCCGTTCAATCTATCGTGAGCAAGCAATAGTAACCACACATAAGCAATCACTCAAAAGATCGGGAAGAACGAAGAAGACAGTTCGGAAAACATCAAAACCAACAAATAACTCTTGCAACACAAAACAATTTCTAACAGTACCAAAATTATGTGAATTTGGCCTTATCAGAAAGTTGAAGTCAAGAGCTTCGATTTGCAAAAAGAATCAACTAAATCGGAGTTATAAAACTCAAGTTATGAACAAAAGAAGTTTGAATACAAATCTGTTTGAATTCAAATTTTAAAACTTTCAAAAACATGTTTAAGTTGTTTTACTGGATAGAGGAGATCGTAACGAATAAGTGGGCGTTGGTTTCATCTAATTTGGATGAACGAGTAAAAAGTTATGACTATTTAAAAAATCAGGGTCAAGCTGTTTTACGGAAGAAAAATAGGTACGGCTAAGGTCTAATGTATAAATACGTAGACTAATTGATAATCTAATTATTCTATCGTATTAGTCTAGAAATAATAAACTACGGAAGTATAAAAAAACACAGAAAGATATATTTATAAGGCAGAGAAAAAACGACTTTAGAGAGAAGAGACAATTTGCAGAAGTCGTGCCGGAGAGGAGAAATATATTTTTCTTAAATGAATCTAGTCAAACGAAAATATTAATTTAATCCGAATCGGATGATTTTTGGAGGCTCTATGGGTCTATATTTATAGATGGAAAAGCGGTTTAAAGGTCAAGGGCTAGACAATGTGGGACTAAACGTATACGAAACGGAGAAGAAAAAGGCTAACGCCTCGCACGGGCCTAAAGGCCTCGGCCGACCGCGCGCCGTACACGGGTTGCATTTTTTCTGAAGTATATTTTTTTTCTAAAATTTGTTTAAAAAACTAAATATTAAAAAAACTAAAAAAATAAAAAGAAAACAAAATAAAAACGGGCCGGCCTGCTGCTATGCTACGCATTTGGGTAGCGGTTAGTTCCAGGCGCACACGTATATTTTTTCCTTTTTTATATAGAAACAAAAAAAGAAAACTGGATAACGATAATAAAGTAAAATTTTATATAGGCATATTATATATCAAAATTGTCAAAAAAAGATTTTCCACAACATGAACATTTCTCTAGTGCCAAATAAAATTCACAAAAATCCAAATAATTCAAACAGTGCTACTTCTACAATAAAACCCAATAAAAATCATTTTAGAAATACCAAAATGATTTCAAAATTATTTATCTCCAATTTTCTGTTGTAGGGAAATCATTTTACCCTATTTTCCAGTTATTTTATTTTTGGAGAAAAATAATTTGAATAAAACCCAAATAACTCCAAATTGAAAATAATTTCAAACGGACTTTAAATTTGATCCTTTTAAACTTCTAAGTCGTATTTCATATATTTTGAAGAAGTCATTTTATCTTCTCTCATGAAAATCATTGAGTTGCTTAAAGTTTCTGAATTTGAAATATTTCCAAATAAAATTCAAATCTTTTCAAAAAACCCTTTTCATTTAGTTAAATGGAAGAAGTCATATCATCTTCTCTTGAGGGTTTTGTATTTGAAAATAATTTGAATTCACGGAGATCAAAATGCAAAAAGGTGAAAGTTTGGGAAAGTCCTTTTATTCCCTCTCATTTAACTTTCAAAAAGTTTCGAATTTCACTCAATCAATCACACAACAATCAAACAAACAATCAATCTATCTATTTATTATAACATTCCAAAATTTAGAATTTTGGGATGTTACGAACCTACCACCCTTAAAATGAATCTCGTCCTCGAGATTCGGAGAGGCTAGCAAGAAAAAGGTTAGGGTTTGGGGTCTCCTCAAAATCCATCAATTGTCGCAGGAGGGGGTTTGGGGTGCTACCACCCTTAGAAGTACGGTTATGGTTCCATCAAAACTCATAGACTTCATCCATATTGTTAACAGTGTCGGTCTTCTCAGATCTTCAGGATAATTCCTTATCTGGGCTCTTTCGGTAGTGGCATAACCTTTTCCTCAATTCTTCTGTCTTTCATCTAGGTAAGGTTCTTCTGTGACTGGGTCTTCTTAGCTGACGGGTCTGGCGCCAATACTAAACAACTATCGATATCTCATGGTGGTCAACAATTTATGGTTTCTCCTACAGGAAATGAGTCTGGGTTGAACCTCACCGTATAACCTATGGTTGGCAAAGCTGCCTTGTACAAGGGAAAATACTTATACCATTCTAAGGTTCAAACAAGGTTTCGATCGTCGTCACTCTACTATGGGTAAGTCACTCAGATTTACCATCCCATATAGCAAGGCGAATAATAAGAGTAAGTCGGTATGGTGATCAATCCATCCCACACCCAAATCATTACCATGTATACAGTTTAGCGAATCTCGCGTTCTAACTCTCGGTCATCCTCACAAGCATTGCAGAATTTCTCTTATCAACGAACTAATTTCGGATAAATCCATTGATTCTGCAAGCCAAACAAACATCTATCGTTCTTCACAACTCTCATGTTTTGCGTTACTCTATAAGATCGTCTGCCGATAAACGTAACTTCTTCCAGGGTTTTTCCTTCAGCAAGAGTGTGCTTGCTCCTTGGCAGGTCCTAGGGCCTGTGGGTTATGTCCCATCTCATTACTTGTAATCCTTGAGCTCATCCTAGGGGCAACTGATTATTTTCCAAACATCCAGCTTCCTGGCATTCTTAAATCCTTCCAATTGTACTGTCTCTCTTCCTTCTATTGGCACCAAACCAAGACGTGATTACTCAGACTCATCAGGGAGTTGAAAGATCGTGGATGTCGCCTAGAGGGGGGGTGAATAGGCGTTTTAAAATAATTACGATTTAGGCTAGAATAAATGCGGAATAAACCTATCAGTTAATTTGTCAAGCACAAAACCTAAAACAACTAGGCTCACCTATGTGCACCAACAACTTATGCTAAGCAAGATAAGCAACTATCTGATAGCAAGATATATGACAAGAAACAATATGGCTATCACAAAGTAAAGTGCATAAGTAAAGAGCTCGGGTAAGAGATAACCGAGGCATGCAGAGACGACGATGTATCCCGAAATTCACACCCTTGCGGATGCTAATCTCCGTTTGGAGCGGTGTGGAGGCACAATGCTCCCCAAGAAGCCACTAGGGCCACCGTAATATCCTCACGCCCTCGCACAATGCAAGATGCCGTGATTCCACTAAGGGACCCTTGAGGGCGGTCACCGAACCCGTACAAATGGCAACCCTTGGGGACGGTCACTGAAACCGTACACTTTGGCAACCCTTGGGGGCGGTCAACGGTACCCGTCAAATTGCTCGGGGCGATCTCCACAACCTAATTGGAGACCCCGACGCTTGCCCGGAGCTTTATACCACAATGATTGAGCTCCGAACAACACCAACCGTCCAGGGCGCCAAGGAACCCAAGAGGAACAAGCTCTAGGGTGCCCAAACACCCAAGAGTAATAAGCTTCTCAAACTTCACTTCCACGTATCACCGTGGAGAACTCAAACTGATGCACCAAATGCAATGGCAAGGCCACACGGAGTGCCCAAGTCCTTCTCTCTCAAATCCCACCGGAGCAACTAATGCTAGGGAGAAAAATGAGAGGAAGAACAAGAAGGAGAACACCAAGAACTCCAAGATCTAGATCCAAGGGGTTCCCCTCACATAGAGGAGAAAGTGATTGGTGTAAATGTGGATCTATATCTCCTCTCTCTTTTCCCTCAAAAACTAGCAAGAATCCATGGAGGGATTGAGAGTTAGCAAGCTCAAAGAAGGTCAACAATGGGGGAAAAACGAAATCAAGAGATAGGGAACCATTGGGGAAGAAGACCCCCTTAAATAGGTCCCCACGAATCTGTCCGTTATGTATAGAATAACATAGGAGCGGTACAACCTCTATAAGCATCGGTACAACTGGTAACAGGCAATAAGCGGTACAACCGGCCGACAACCGCACCACAACAGAGACCAGTCCGGTGGTAGAGCGGTACATGACCGGTACAACCTCCGGACCAATTCTGGAGCGGTACAACCGCTCCAAACACCGGTTGTACTGGTCAAGCGGCACAACCTCTCCATGGGGCGGTACAACCTCTCTGTGTAAAACAGGCAATATCAAAATAGCCACAACTTTCGCATACGAGCTCCGAATTCAACGAAACCAAGTTTGTTGGAAAGATAACGACAAGGGCTGACACAATCTTGAGAGAAATATCAATAAGAAGCAAATGATAAAAGGACCATAATAAAATGGTGAGAACCCTTCCTCGGATAAGACCGGTAAAACCTCCAACACCGAAAACATCATAGAAGATGCATGCGAACTCCGTTTTCGATGAACTCAAGCTTGTAATCAAGATGACCATAAGATATAAGACTCACAAATGGAACCAAACAAGAACCAAGAAAGATGATGCAAGGATGCAATGGTTTGAGCTCTCGACTAATGATACGATCAAGCTACTCCCTAGAGAGCCCCACTTGATAGTACGACAATCGATCCTACAACCCGGTCTCCCAACTACCACTATGAGACCGGTAAAATAGAAAACCTATCAAGGGCAAACCTTTGCCTTGCACATAGTCCACTTGAGCTAGATCATGATGATCTTGACTTCCTCAAGTTGGACCACCTTTGTTGATTGTGTTGGCTCGATGAAGACTAGTTGATTGCTCCCCCATACTTCACTATGGGTGAGCCACTCTTTGGCACATCTTCACAATTCCAATGTGAGGTTTTCCTCCCCGGACAGATGTTCGTATTCGGCGGCTTCGTACTGCGGGCCAACTCGCTCGGCCATCTGGAGCAGATCGAGAGCTACGCCCCTGGCCATCAGGTCAGGTTTGGAAGCTTGAACTATACCGCCGACATCCGTGGAGACTTGATCTTTGACGGATTCAAACCCATGTCAGGTACGCCGCACAGTCACGATGAGCATGATTTAGCTCTGCCATCGGACAGTGTTCGGGAGATCACACCTGTAACTACTCCGGCCCTCAATACGGAACAGATCGCGCCATCCGAGGACGGGTTGATGGACCCGCCACGGAGGCCGCACAGTCAGCGGCGATAGAGCCAAATACTGACTTCACCTCCTATGAGACCTGTGTTGCCGGACACTCAGATTCGTCCCCGGCCACAGACTCCGAACCGCTCGCGTCCGTGCCCATCCAATCTGATTGGCACCGATCATGGAGTTCACGTCTGCGGATATCTTTCAGCACTCGCCCCTAGGCGACGTGCTAAACTCATTACGGTCTCTCCCCTTGTCAAGAGACCCTTGGCCGAACTATGTCCGGCTCAAGTGGGAAGCGGACAACGAAGAAATTCGTTCCCCACCCACCACCCACTTGGTAGCCACTGTCGACGACCTAACCGACATGCTTGACTTTGACTCCGAAGACATCGACGGTATGGACGACGATGCGGAAGACGAACAAGAACCACCTCCCACAGGGCGCTGGAATGCCACCTCATCGTATTATATATACATGGTGGACACCCCCAAAGAAAGCGATGGCAATAAGGCAACAGAGGATAACCCCCCAAGAAGCAATCCATGAACCAGCGTCATCGGCGCCGCTCTAAGCCCCGCCATAGCAAAAACAACGATACCGGCACAGGAGACAATAACGCTGCAAATAGTGCCGAACACGAAGACAATCCCCTCTAGCCAGGCTTTGAGCAGGAGGATGGGCAAGCCATCCCCAAGGAACAGGCAGCAGATGGAGAATCAGAGGATGACAATTACATGCCTCTCTCCGCAGACGAGGTGAGCCTCGGCGATGAAGAATTTATCATGCCTGAGGATCCCATCGAACAAGAGTGCTTCAAGCGCCGGCTTATTGCCACAGCAAAAATCCTGAAGAAAAAGCAACAACAGCTACAAGCTGAGCAAGTTCTGCTAGCAGATAGATGGAGTGAGGTCCTGGCAGCCGAGGAACACGAACTCGAGCGCCCAATCAAAAGTTTCCCAAAGCACAGGTCGAAGGAAATATGCCCTAGAGGCAATAATAATGTTATTATTTTTATTTCCTTATATCATGATAAATGTTTATTATTCATGCTAGAATTGTATTATCCAGAAACATAATACTTGTGTGAATACATAGACAAACCAAACGTCACTAGTATGCCTCTACTTGACTAGCTCATTAATCAAAGATGGTTATGTTTCCTAACCATAGACATGTGTTGTCATTTGATTAACGGGGTCACATTATTAGGAGAATGATGTGATTGACATGACCCATTCCATTAGCTTAGCACCCGATCGTTTAGTATGCTGCTATTGCTTTCTTCATGACTTATACATGTTCCTATGACTATGAGATTATGCAACTCCCGTTTGCCGGAGGAACACTTTGTGTGCTACCAAACGTCACAACGTAACTGGGTGATTATAAAGGAGCTCTACAGGTGTCTCCAAAGGTACATGTTGGTTTGGCGTATTTCGAGATTAGGATTTGTCACTCCAATTGTCGGAGAGGTATCTCTGGGCCCTCTCGGTAATGCACATCACATAAGCCTTGCAAGCATTGCAACTAATGAGTTAGTTGAGAGATGATGTATTACGAAACGAGTAAAGAGACTTGCCGGTAACGAGATTGAACTAGGTATTGAGATACCGACGATCGAATCTCGGGCAAGTAACATACCGATGACAAAGGGAACAACGTATGTTGTTATGCGGTCTGACCGATAAAGATCTTCGTAGAATATGTAGGAGCCAATATGAGCATCCAGGTTCCGCTATTGGTTATTGACCGGAGACGTGTCTCGGTCATGTCTACATTGTTCTCGAACCCGTAGGGTCCGCACGCTTAAGGTTTCGATGACAGTTATATTATGAGTTTATGAGTTTTGATGTACCGAAGTTAGTTCGGAGTCCCGGATGTGATCACGGACATAATGAGGAGTCTTGAAATGGTCGAGACATAAATATTGATATATTGGACGGCTATATTCGGACACCGGAAGTGTTCCGGGTGATTTCGGAGAAAACCGGAGAGTCGGAGGGTTACCGGAACCCTACCGGGAGAAGTAATGGGCCATATGGGCCTTAGTGGAGAGAGAGAGGGGCAGCAAGGGTGGGCCGCGCGCCTCCTCCCCCTGGTCCGAATTGGACTAGGAGAGGGGGGGGCGGCGCCCCCTTTCCTTCTCCTTCCCCACTTCCTTCCCCCTCCTAGGAGGACTCCTCCTTGGCGCACCTATAGGGCCGGCCGGCCTCCTCCCCTTGCTCCTTTATATACGGGGGCAGGGGGACCCCTAGACACACAAGTTGATCCACATGATCATATTTTTAGCCGTGTGCGGTGCCCCCTTCCACCATAATCCTCGATAATATTGTAGCGGTGCTTAGGCGAAGCCCTGCGACGGTAGTACATCAAGATCGTCACCACACCGTCGTGCTGACGGAACTCTTCCCCGACACTTTGCTGGATCGGAGTCCGGGGATCGTCATCGAGCTGAACGTGTGCTAAAACTCGGAGGTGCCGTAGTTTCGGTGCTTGATCGGTCGGGCCGTGAAGACGTACGACTACATCAACCGCGTTGTGCTAACGCTTCCGCTGTCGGTCTACAAGGGTACGTAGATCACACTCTCCCCTCTCGTTGCTATGCATCACTATGATCTTGCGTGTGCGTAGGAATTTTTTTGAAATTACTACGTTCCCCAACACAAGTTGCTACCCCAACTTGAAGAGGAAGCATTAAAGCCTGCGCTTCCAGCATATGATGCGACAGACCGGCCACCTCGTGGCCGCGACAAAGTGGCATATAAGACCGAAATCCAGCCCGCACCCCATCGCCAGTCAAACAAAAACAACAAGGCCCGGGGTAACACACAGGACCTGCGAGACGTATTGGAAAACAAAGAAGGACACAAAAGATCGATCTTTAGATCACGAGGGCGCGCCCCAACACATGACGACGACCGTCATGATGAATATACCAAAAGAAAATCCGGCCGGGCTGAACACAGCAGACAAGACTCGTACGAACTACGTCATGACATAGCTCGGCACAGAGGCGCCGCACACCCCCTATGCTTCACTGATGAAGTAATGGATCATGAATTCCTAGAAGGGTTTAAACCCGTGAACATTGAATCATACGATG
Organism: Triticum urartu; assembly: GCF_003073215.2. NCBI lineage: Eukaryota > Viridiplantae > Streptophyta > Magnoliopsida > Poales > Poaceae > Triticum > Triticum urartu. The sequence continues at coordinate 192,640,910 of NC_053024.1, read as the reverse complement.
GTACTACTGACCCTGCGGTATGGATAGAGGATTTCTTCCTCCACATTCACATGGCCCGCGGGGATGATCCACATGCCATCAAGTACCTCCCGTTAAAACTCAAAGGACCAGCTCGGCATTGGCTAAATAGCTTGCCAGCAAACTCCATCAGAAGTTGGGAGAACCTGGCAGACGCATTCTTGGACAACTTCTAGGGCACTTATGTGCGACCACCGGATGCTGATGATTAAAGTCACATAACACAACAGCCCGGAGAGTCAGCCAGGAAATTTTGGACTCGGTTCCTAACCAAAAAGAACCAAATTGTTGACTGTACGGATGCCGAAGCTCTAGCGGACTTTAAACATAACATCCGTGACGAGTGACTCGCCAGACAGCTCGGCCAAGAGAAGCCAAAGTCCATGGCAACCCTCACAACACTCATGACCCGCTTCTGTGCGGGCGAGGATAGCTGGTTGGCCCGTAGCAACAACAGAGCAAGCAACCCTGGCACATCGGAGGCCAGAGACAGCAACAGCAAGCCACGTCGCAACAGATACAAGCGCCGCAACAACGGCGATAACGCCAAAGACACGGCAGTCAATTCCAGATTCAGTGGCTCTAAATCCGGTCAGCGGAAAAAGCCGTTCAAAAGAAACAATCCGGGCCCGTCCAGTTTGGACCGCATACTCGACCGCTCGTGTCAAATTCACGGCACCCCCGATAAGCCAGCCAACCACACCAACAGAGAATGCTGGGTGTTCAAACAGGCCGGCAAGTTGAATGCCGAAAGCAAGGAAAAGGGGCTGCATAGCGACGATGAGGAGGAGCCTCGGCCGCCGAACACGAGAGGACAGAAGAAATTTCCTCCCCAAGTGAAAACGGTGAACATGATATACGCAACCCATATCCCCAAGCGGGAACGGAAGCATGCACTCAGGGACGTGTACACGATGGAGCCAGTCGCCCCAAAGTTCAACCCATGGTCTTCTTGTCCAATCCCTTTTGATCGCAGGGACCACCCCACTAGTATCCGTCATGGCGGTTCTGCCGCATTGGTCCTTGATCCTATCATTGAAGGATTCCACCTCACCCGAGTCCTTATGGATGGTGGAAGCAGCCTGAACCTGCTTTATCAGGATACGATGCGCAAAATGGGTATAGACCCCTTGAGGATCAAACCCACAAAAACCACCTTCAAAGGTGTCATACCAGGTGTAGAGGCATGTTGCACGGGCTCGATCACACTGGAAGTGGTCTTCGGATCTCTGGATAACTTTCGAAGCGAAGAGTTAATCTTTGATATTGTCCCCTTCCGCAGTGGCTATCACGTACTACTCGGACGAACCGCATTCGCTAGATTCAATGCGGTACCACATTATGCATACCTCAAGCTCAAAATTACAGGACCTCGCGAAGTTATAACAGTTAACAGAAACACAGAACGCTCGCTCCACACGGAGGAGCACACTGCGGCCCTTGCAGCAGAAATGCAAAGCAGCCTTTTGAGGCAAACCGCCAATTCGGCGACAAGGTCCACAGACACATTCAAGCGAGTCCAAAATAACCTGCAACAGAATCACCAGGCGCGTTTAGAGCTCGCCTAGCAATTCGACCTCTGTGACGCCCGGATAATCAAGCTACAGTAACCCTCTGGTAATGATGCCACGTCATCACGATTACTGTTGCTAATCTCGTGTTAGTTCAGATCTGAGCCAAATTCAAATTTCAATTAAAGTCAAACAATAAAAGTTTTCAATTATCAAATAAAAAATGTTCAAATGGTAGCAAATAAATCATAATCATTTATGGTGGAGAAACCATACTTTTATAAAAGTGTAAAATACTCTAAAATGTTTTAAAAGCAGCAAAAACAATTAGTGGAATGCCTTTTACAATAAATAAAATATTAAACTATGTTAATTAGTTGCCCAACTTATGTGGGAGTAGCCTATTTGTTAACACTAAAGTAGGTACTACTTTTATAGTTTATAAAACTAAGATAAAGTGAAACAAAAAAATAAAATTAAAACAGTAATAGAAAGATTTAGAAAAAAACAACAAATAAAAACATAAAAGAGAACACACACACCCCCCGCTGGGCCGCGGCCCAGATGGCCTCAGAGCCAACCAGGCCGGCCCAGCTAGCGCCTACAACACCCCCTAGGGCGACCGAACCCTAGCCCGGGCACCCCACTCCCCCGCACAATCCCCACCTCTCCCCTCGTCTCCCTCACCCGCCACCACCCCACAACGCCCACTCCCCTCCTCGTTCCCCACACGCCTCCATGTTCTGGATCGGGGCAGCGAACCCCGATCCCTTCGCCTCTATCGTGCGCCGCTGCCAGTGCCAACCCCGTCATCGGCGCTCACCGTCGCCGCCTCGTTCCGCCTCCCCGACGCCGGATCTCGCCTCCTCCTCAAGCCGCTCGCCGGAGCCGCCTCGCCTTCCTCTTCGTCGTCGATCGCATCCTCATCACCCACCTCGAGCATCGCTGCCCCATGCCCTACAGCCCCCCGTGAGCACCCCGTCCATCCATCCATCCCCGTCCCCTTGCGCGTGCTCTACCTGCGCCCCCTGTTCGCCCCGCTCGCCGCAGCCCGCAACCGCCGTGCCCGGCGCCCGTCCACACCCTCCCGCGACGAGCCTGCGCACTGCCGCCTGTACATGACTAAGCCTGCACCGTGCCCATCGTCGTTCGCATCCGCTTCGGCTGCTCCCCTGCTGTGTTACTGCTGCTGCCTCTTGCCACCGGTGCCGTGCCGCCGGCTGCTGTTGCCCGTGGTCATCCCCTTCCTCACTGCACCTTCACCGCCCACTGCCTATCGCCGCTGCGCCCACCGCTAGCCGCCGCCCTCCGCCCCTCTGCGGCGAGGCCTTCGCCTCGACGCCGCCCCTCGCCGCCGGTTCCCGGTGCCCGCACGCGCGCTGGCCGCCCTGGTCGCGCCCGACGGCCTCGCCCACACACTAGCACCCCGCGGCGCCTCGGGTCCGCCCTTCGGGCGCAAACACCCGGGCGCCCGCTGCCCGTTTCGCCCAATAGGCCCTTAGGGCCAATGACATATGGGGCCCTACCCCCAGAACGAAAATAAATAAAAAAGAATTAAAAATAAATAATAAATTAAATTAAATTAATTAAAGGATTAATTAACTTAATTAATCTTGTTTAATTAACCTAATCAATTAACTAAACTAATCAAACCTGTTTAGTTAGCCTGAGTCTATGACAAGTGGGTCCCACTGGACCCACAGGCCAGGTTTGACTCTGGTTAGCTGGGTTTGACCTGCTGATGTCATGGTGATGTCATGCTGACATCACCTTTCACTGTTCTGGATAATGTTCTATTAAAATAACTAATTAAATGCTAAAAATGATTTAAATCTTTTAAAATCAATATAAAATAAACCGGGGATACTTTCCCGGATGTTTCCCCCCTTCACCGGTATCACGTCTTACCGCGTTAGGGCATGCCTAGCATCACGCCTTGCCTTGTCATGCTTCGTTATGCGTCTTTTTGCATTGTATTCACTGTTTCTTCCCCCCTCTTCTTCCGCTAGACACCGAGACCGACGCCGCTGCTACCCAGTATGACTACAGAGTTGACGACCCCTCTCTCTTGCTAGAGCAACTAGGCAAGCCCTCCCCTTGATCACCAGATATCGCCTATTCTTCTCTCATCTGCTTGCATTAGAGTAGTGTAGCATGTTACTGCTTTCTGTTAATCCTATTATGATGCATAGCCCGTCCTTGCTACTACTATTGTTACCTTAACCTGTTATCCTAATGCTTAGTATAGGATGCTAGTGTTCCATCAGTGGCCCTACACTCTTGTCCGTCTGCCATGCTATACTATTGGGCCGTGATCACTTCGGGAGGTGATCACGGGCATATGATATATACTTATACTGTTATATTACTTATGATACTGTTCGGAGATGGGGCCTGAAGGGGCAGGTGGCTCCATCCTGGTAGAGGTGGGCCTGGGTTCCCGACGGCCCCCGACTGTTGCTTTGTGGTGGAGCAACAGGGCAGGTTGAGATCACCTAGGAGAGAGGTGGGCCTGGCCCTGGTCGGCGTTCACAGTTATTTCAAGATAACACGTTTAACGAGATCTTGGTATTTGATCTGAGTCTGGCTACTGGCCTATACGCACTAACCATCTACGCGGGGACAGTTATGGGCACTCGACGTCATGGTATCAGCCGAAGCCTTCGTGACGTCAGCGACTGAGCGGCGCGCGCCGGGTTGGACTGGAATGCCTGCTCTTGTATAAGGGAGGCTAGGTCTGCTCACCAGCCGCGTACGCAACATGCAGGTGTGCAATGGGCGATGGGCCCAGACCCCTGCGCCATAGGATTTAGACCGGCGTGCTGACCTCTCTGTTGTGCCTAGGTAGGGCTGCGACGTGTTGATCTTCCGAGGCCGGGCATGACCCAGAAAAGTGTGTCCGGACAAAGGGGATCGAGCGTGTTGGGAAATGTGGTGCACCCCTGCAGGGAAGTTGATCTATTCGAATAGCCGTGTCCCTCGGTAAAAGGACGACCCGGAGTTGTACCTTGACCTTATGATAACTAGAACCGGATACTTAATAAAACACACCCTTCCAAGTGCCAGATACAACCGGTGATCGCTCTCTCACAGGGCGACGAGGAGAGGATCATCGGTTAGGATTATGCTATGCGATGCTACTTGGTGAACTTACCATCTACTCTCTTCTACATTCTGCAAGATGGAGGTGGCCAGAAGCGTAGTCTTCGATAAGACTAGCTATCCCCCTCTTATTTCGGCATTCTGCAGTTCAGTCCACATATGATAGCCTTTTCCATTTGATACCAATGCATACATATGTAGTGTAGCTCCTTGCTTGCGAGTACTTTGGATGAGTACTCACGGTTGCTTTGCTCCCGCTTTTCCCCCTTTCTATACTCGATTGCTGCGACCAGACGTTGGAGCCCAGGAGCCAGACACCACCGTCGACGACGACTACTACTACTCGGGAGGTGCCTACTACTACGTGCAGCCCGCTGACGACGACCATGAGTAGTTTAGGAGGATCCCAGGCAGGAGGCCTGCGCCTCTTTCGATCTGTATCCCAGTTTGTGCTAGCCTTCTTAAGGCAAACTTGTTTAACTTATGTATGTACTCAGATATTGTTGCTTCCGCTAACTCATCTATGATCGAGGTCTTGTATTCGAGCCTTCGAGGCGCCTGGCTTGTAATATGATGCTTGTATGACTTATTTTATTTGTAGAGTTGTGTTGTGATATCTTCCCGTGAGTCCCTGATCTCGATCATACACGTTTGCGTGTATGATTAGTGTACGATTGAATCGGGGACGTCACAAGTTGGTATCAGAGCCGACTGCCTGTAGGAATCCCCCTTCCACACTCCTTGGCCAAAGTCGAGTCTAGATATTACAAAACTTTTACTAACATGGTTGTGTGCCTTACGGGCCCACATCGCCATTTGGGTGGTATTAGGATCTTTTACTCCTCGATCCTTACTATGGGACTCTGAACACTCTTCTACTCGGGTTAAAATGGTTTTACTAACTTAACATTAGGATCTCGTAATCACAACCACTTGGAGAGCCCCTTATTACAGATGATCGCCTGCTACACCAGAAGGTTCCGAAGATACTCTATGATGTTCTCTTGCGACTTTGTGTCATCGCTTTTGCAATTCCCTTCCATCGATAAACCCCTATGGATAGCGATGCACACTTGCCATTCATACAACCATCCCTAGTTGATTATGTGTTTCACTAAGGTCTTCAAAATACTATTCGATCTTCCGAAAATCCTTAGCAGCTTATTGCTCTTGAAATTCTTGCTTGCTTGCATTATGGTTAACCCCATAAGTATAGTAATCCTATTGGCATCATTTGTCAGTAGCATTTTGAGTCCATTGATTCAATATGTTGCGAATGCTCGCAATCCTCAGTCAGATCCTAGAATTCATCCTTTCAACTCAGACGTCATTTTAAGCATGAGCTGGATTTCGACCAATCAAATTGCCAGCGATTGTACCCCTAAGGCTATTCAACTTATCCATCCCTGATCAGAGCATTGCTTTTGATCCCTTGTCTTGGAATTCATAATTCCTTTGTATTTGAGCTTTGAGTTAGTCAGTTGTTTCTATAACCAGATCTCCTTGCATTCTTTCTCCCTCCGGTTGAGTAGCGATGCTCACATCAGATCCCTTGAGGACCACCGGATCCTTTGTTGAATTGTCATACGACAGTGTCCTTCGAATACAAAACCTTGAGGAGTTCTCTTCCCTGATACATAATACCATTGAAAACTCCTACTCTTTGATTTGGCCAACCATGCTTTGTTTTTGAGCTAGTGGTATTTACTATTGAAGCTTGTGGTATATGTTTCCACCATACCCTGACGGATTGAACCTATGCCTTCCTTAATATGTGTGAACCCAGGAACTGCTACGGGTCATACTCTACTGGTGTTATGTCAGATAAAATTTCAATATTACAACTTCTTCAAAAATGAGAAGTGAATGGAAGGTTATACATTGAAGAAGTGGGACTCGACCTTGAAATTGTGTTCATACCCATGGACACGATGTAGATCCTATCATGGAAGCTTCTTGTAATAATAATTACTCCCTTGATATAATATCATTTGGTATCTGTGAATTGATCCTTTGCAATCGTGGTTCCGGTCGTATTTTCTCCTTGATTTTAATTCTCGGACTAGTTAAAGCACTTGTCTTCTGTAGATCAATACACCTCTGCAACCTCTATTATGTTCTACCTTTGAGTATTACCCCATGGTATCTCGATAAAATCACAGAACCATATTACTTCTTATGAATTCTCCTTCAAGTATTATTTCTCACCGATCCCAATTTTTCCTCGGGTTCTGAGTTGTTAGACACTCAGGGACACCGATAGTGAATCGAGTCCATAATCTGATTCATTAACTCTAAGTAATTTTCGTTGCTTATGAGTTTAATAATCCTTCAAGTCATTCCTAGCCCGATCGGCTATATCATTATCGTGCTAAATTTTAATTGTGCTACCTGGTCCTTCTTCTCGGAGCACAATTTTCGAAGATGAGCTAATCTTACGTCGAACTTCCTCGTCATATCATTTCTCCTTGAACATCAAACTTGATCTCGAGTTTATGTCGTACCCTTGGTTCCCATAACTTTTTGTTTCATCATCATTTGACTTGGTGGCATCACCGACCGATTACATCTTCATGAAATCTCTTGAGAACTGTGTCGTGATCATCATCAACATCCTAAGATCTTCCAAGATATATATAGAATTCTTGGTGGGCAATACCATCCTTGCCCCTCGATGATTCGTGTTATCATCAACCACTTTATTGCCTTCCGCTCAACACAAACTTATTCGTGTTTTGTGTTATACCTTGAGATCATGCTACCTAAGCCCATATTTCGGGTTCACCTTTCAATCAATGATTAGTTGTGTATGTTTTCCTCGAGCATACCTCATTATATCATTTGATTTGACAAATTTTATCGCCTTGTTCGAATATTGGTGGGAATCCATCTTTTGGAAATCTTGATTCGTTGTCGCTGATTTCATCAGCCACCTCCCCACCCTCTCCTAGATTTATTGATGAACTCTTGTATCGGAACTCGCTTCCATAGTTCCTTTCCCGAGGATCTTACAATGTCATCTCGTCAATTTGTATTACACCTTTTTCTCTCAGGAATTCCGTGTCTGAGTTATCTTGACACCAACCACATATGAAACTCGGCCAGATATGATGGTTGGAACATTTTCCAAGAGTCATAGCATTGGTCTTTCTATAACCCAATAAGGTGATGTCATGCCTAGCACACCTGGTTGGAGGACCTATTGCAAGACTTATTCTATGAGTTGTTCTTGATGGATCCTTTGTGTATCCAAAGTTTGACCTTTGCTTGAAGATCATGTCAATGCTATCTCGAAGCATGTCTGTGGTACTCCGATTTTCGATAAGAACATTTGAAGCCCAATGCCAAATGTTTTCTTGCTCAATTATCCAAACACCGTTGTATGGGTAATATCATGAAATCCCTTCCCCTTACCTTAATGGTTTTCTACTTTCTATTCTTTCATGGATATCATGCTCCGCTTGTCCTTGGGAAGGATATACCCCCGAAATATGTGTGTATACACATTTTCATTTCCATTGTTCGGTTTAAACCTGATAATCGCATTTTCCTTTCCATTGACTTGTTTGAGCTTTCTTGTAATCTGACTTAACTGAGCAGTGGTAATTCCCTGCTTAGTAAGCACCTTGTTGTACAACTCTATCAGTAAGACCCTGTTACCATTATTGATAGCATCCCGGTAACCACCAATGGACGAGAACTTTGCCTATTGGTCCGCCTCGTTCAACAAGCAGGAAAATGGTTCTCTTCATCCCTCGCCCTTGGTATCGATGTAGTTGCCGACATAACTGACAGGCTAGTCTCTGACATGCCTTGCTATCGTGACCATGCACGATGTCACCACTCCTACTTTTATCCCACATGGTGGGCCCATAACCCACAGTTCCACAGGATCGAAACCTGACTCTCCTGTACAACCCTGTTTCTAATGGTTATTCCCCACGCTTGGCTTCATATTTAATCCATGGGCCACCTTCCTAGTGCTCTATTCTGGTATCAGACGCAATACTTACTCTCGCTGCTCTGAACCCCTTTCTCACTCTGGTTCAGACTTCGAGCAACTATCTATCCGCTTGGAACCTCTTATTGTACCTACGTACCTTACTCTCGATGTATTTTATATGTTCAACTCGAGAGATAATCTTATGCTCATTCATGGGTTAACCCCAGATTGTTTCCCTCCTAAGCATTCTTTCATAGCCGAGCTGCCCCTTACCTATTCGTAAGTACGTTGGAGTTCCCGAAGGAAAGGGCGACTTCACCATGATGACCTGAAGCAGAGAAATAAAGACGTCAATGTAATGGATCGACCTCTTCGAGAAGAGCAACTATGACCGAGAAGACTCGATAGAATTTCGTAGCCACATCTTTCCCTTACTCCCCTCTTAAATCTCGGGACGAGATTTCTTGTAGTGGAGGAGAATTGTGACGCCCGGATAATCAAGCTACAGTAACCCTCTGGTAATGATGCCACGTCATCACAATTACTGTTGCTAATCTCGTGTTAGTTCAGATCCGAGCCAAATTCAAATTTCAATTAAAGTCAAACAATAAAAGTTTTCAATTGTCAAATCAAAAATGTTCAAATGGTAGCAAATAAATCATAATCATTTATGGTGGAGAAACCATACTTTTATAAAAGTGTAAAATACTCTAAAATGTTTTAAAAGTAGCAAAAACAATTAGTGGAATGCCTTTTACAATAAATAAAATATTAAACTATGTTAATTAGTTGCCCAACTTATGTGGGAGTAGCCTATTTGTTAACACTAAAGTAGGTACTACTTTTATAGTTTATAAAACTAAGATAAAGTGAAACAAAAAATAAAATAAAATAAATTTAAAACAGTAATAGAAAGATTTAGAAAAAAACAACAAATAAAAACATAAAAGAGAACACACACCCCCGCTGGGCCACGGCCCAGATGGCCTCGGAGCCAACCAAGACGGCCCAGCTGGCGCCTACAACACCCCCTGGGGCGACCGAACCCTAGCCCGGCCACCCCACTCCCCCGCACAATCCCCACCTCTCCCCTCGTCTCCCTCACCCGCCGCCACCCCTCGACGCCCACTCCCCTCCACGTTCTAGATCAGGGCAGCGAACCCCGATCCCTTCGCCTCTGTCGCTGTGCGCCGCTGCCAGCACCAACCCCGTCGCCGGCGCTCACGGTCGCCGCCTCGTTTCGCCTCCCCGACGCCGGATCTCGCCTCCTCGTCTCCTCCTCAAGCCGCTCGCCGGAGCTGCCTCGCCTTCCTCTTCGTCGTCGATCGCGTCCTCGTCACCCACCTCGAGCACCGCTGCCCCATTCCCTATAGCCCCCCGTGAGCACCCCATCCATCCATCTATCCCCGTCCCCTTGCGCGTGCTCCGCCTGCGCCCCCTGTTCGCCCCGCTCGCCGCAGCCCGCAACCGCTGTGCCCAGCACCCGTACACACCCTCCCATGATGAGCCTACGCACTACCGCCCGTACATGACTGCGCCTGCACCGCGCCCGTCGTCGTTCGCATCCGCTTCGACTGCTCCCCTGCTGTGTTACTGCTGCTACCTCTTGCCACCGGTGCCGTGCCGCCGCCGGCTGCTGCCCATGGTCGTCCCCTTCCTCACCGCGCCTTCGCCGCCCGCTGCCTATCGCCGTTGCGCCCACCACTAGCCGCCGCCCTCCGCCCATCTGCGGCGAGGCCTTCGCCTGGACGCCGCCCCTCGCCGCCGGTTCCCGGCGCCCGCACACGCGCCGGCCTCCTTAGTCGCGCCCGGCGGCCTCGCCCACACACTAGCACCCCGCGGCGCCCTGGGTTCGCCCTTCGGGCGCAAACGTCCAGGCGCCCGCTGCCCGTTTCGCCCGATAGGCCCCTAGGGCCAATGACAAGTGGGGCCCTACCCCCAGAACGAAAATAAATAAAAAAATAAGTAAAAATAAACAATAAATTAAATTATTAATTAATTAAATAAAGGATTAATTAACTTAATTAATATTGTTTAATTAACCTAATCAATTAACTAAACTAATCAAACCTGTTTAGTTAGCCCGAGTCTATGACATGTGGGTCCTACTGGATCCACAGGCCAGGTTTGACTCTGGTTAGCTGGGTTTGGCCTGTTGACGTCATGGTGATGTCATGCTGACATAACCTTTCACTGTTCTGGATAATGTTCTATTAAAATAATTAATTAAATGCTAAAAATGATTTAAATCTTTTAAAATCAATATAAAATAAACCGTAGCTCGGATGAAAAAACTTTGTACATGAAAGTTGCTCAGAACGACGAGACGAACTCGGATACGCAGCCCGTTCGTACGCCACGCATCCCTAACCTATCGAACTCGCAACTTTCCCCCTCCGGCTCCTCTGCCCGAAAACGCGGAACACCGGGGATACTTTCCCGGATGTTTCCCCCCTTCACCGGTATCACGTCTTACCGCGTTAGGGCACGCCTAGCATCACACCTTGCCTTGTCATGCTTCGTTATGAGTCTGTTTGCATTGTATTCACTGTTTCTTCCCGCCTCTTCTTCCGCTACACACCGAGACCGACACCGCTGCTACCCAGTACGACTACAGAGTTGACGACCCCTCTCTCTTGCCAGAGCAACCAGGCAAGCCCCCCTTGATCACCAAATATCGCCTATTCTTCTCTCTACTGCTTGCATTAGAGTAGTGTAGCATGTTACTGCTTTCTGTTAAACCTATTCTGATGCATAGCCTGTCCTTGCTACTACTGTTGTTACCTTTACCTGCTATCCTAATGCTTAGTATAGGATGCTAGTGTTCCATCAGTGGCCCTACACTCTTGTCCATCTGCCATGCTATAGTACTGGGTCGTGATCACTTCGGGAGGTCATCACGGACATATGATATATACTTATACTGTTACATTACTTATGATACTGTTCGGAGATGGGGGCCGAAGGGTCCGGTGGCTCCATCCCGGTAGAGGTGGGCCTGGGTTCCCGACGACCCCCGACTGTTGCCTTGTGGCGGAGCGACAGGGCAGGTTGAGACCACCTAGGAGAGAGGTGGGCCTGGCCCTGGTCGGCGTTCGTGGTTATTTCAAGATAACACGTTTAACGAGATCTTGGTATTTGATCTGAGTTTGGCTACTGGCCTATACGCACTAACAATCTACGTGGGGACAGTTATGGGCACCCGACGTCATGGTATTAGTCGAAGCCTTCGTGACGTCAGCAACTGAGCGGCGCGCGCTGGGTTGGACTGGAACGCCTGCTCTTGTATAAGGGAGGCTAGGTCTGCTCACCGGCCGCGTACGCAACATGCAGGTGTGCAATGGGCGATGGGCCCAAACCCCTGCTCCATAGGATTTAGACCGGCGTGCTGACCTCTGTGTCGTGCCTAGGTAGGGCTCCGACGTGTTGATCTCCCGAGGCCGGGCATGACCCAGAAAAGTGTGTCCGGACAAAGGGGATCGAGCGTGTTGGGAAATGTGGTGCACCCCTGTAGGGAAGTTGATCTATTCGAATAGCCGTGTCCCTCGGTAAAAGGACGACCCGGAGTTGCACCTTGACCTTATGACAACTAGAACCGGATACTTAATAAAACACACCCTTCCAAGTGCCAGATACAACCGGTGATCGCTCTCTCACAGGGCAACGAGGAGAGGATCATCGGTTAGGATTATGCTATGCGATGCTACTTGGTGAACTTACCATCTACTCTCTTCTACATTCTGCAAGATGGAGGTGGCCAGAAGCGTAGTCTTCGATAAGACTAGCTATCCCCCTCTTATTCCGGCATTGTGCAGTTCAGTCCACATATGATAGCCTTTTCCATTTGATACCAATGCATACATATATAGTGTAGCTCCTTGCTTGCGAGTACTTTGGATGAGTACTCACGGTTGCTTTGCTCCCGCTTTTCCCCCTTTCTATACTCGATTGCTGTGACCAGACGTTGGATCCCAGGAGCCAGAGGCCACCGTCGATGACGATTACTACTACTCGGGAGGTGCCTACTACTACGTGCAGCCCGCTGACGACGACCAGGAGTAGTTTAGGAGGATCCCAGGCAGGAGGCCTGCGCCTCTTTCGATCTGTATCCTAGTTTGTGCTAGCCTTCTTAAGGCAAACTTGTTTAACTTATGTCTGTACTCAGATATTGTTGCTTCCGCTGACTCGTCTATGATCGAGGTCTTGTATTCGAGCCTTCGAGGCCCCTGGCTTGTAATATGATGCTTGTATGACTTATTTTATTTGTAGAGTTGTGTTGTGATATCTTCCCGTGAGTCCCTGATCTCGATCGTACAGGTTTGTGTGTATGATTAGTGTACGATTGAATCGGGGGCGTCACAGCCTCCGCCCTAGTCCCAGTCAAGCGACAAAATTTACGCCGCTCGTACATAACTACGCACTAAAGATACCATGGGTATAGGCGGAGGCACGGCTATGGCACGTCCCACAATGTGGTTCAACCGCCTCAGGACCAATATATCTTTATCATTTTCTTCCTTTCAGGACCCTATTCTCTGGAGGCCCTCTCCGATAGCTAGATCATCGGACCCATCACGGGAGGGAAGCACCATGGGAGCAAGAAGCTTTGACGTACAAGGGAATACCCAGGTGGTCTCTCATACCGATTGTTATACCTGTTTTACATACCCGTACGCAGCTCGCCCTTGGATCGGACATGTCAGATAGTCCTATTTTTGCTTATTGTACTACTTCTACACATATGCTTTGACGTATCCTATAAATAACAATGCACAGCGTCAGCTTATTATTACATTTCTTCATCTTCTTTTTTTCCTTGTTTGTCTATTCACGACAAGTTGCTCCCATACATTCTGGTACATTCAGTACGCCAGGGGCTTCAGTGTACCCCATAACACGACAAGAAAAGTCCGAACACTTTCGACAGTGAGGCACCCCGAACTTATAGCATTATATGCATCAGCTCCGAATCATGTCTTGGGTCAATAGTTGGGTTTGCCCGGCTCCCACGTTTTGGTGCCTAACATTTCGCTATATCGGCTAAGGTAGCACTGGGAGAACTACTGCGATTGTGTCCCGGTTCTTCCGGACGAGCACCTCAGTAGAGAAAGCCGAAAAATGACTGTCATGATGCGGCGAGAGCTGGTCGCTGTTCGAGAGGTCCCAAATCCCTAAATATTTTTTCGCTTCAGGCGAGGAGTCGGCCTTGTCCGATTTAGGCGTTCATAGTGCCCCAAGTTCGGCCTTCCGAATACTAGGGGCTTTGCCAAAATTTAAAATTGTAGACTGATAACCCACAAGTATAGGGAATCGCAATAGTTTTCGATAAGTAAGAGTGTCGAACCCAACAAGGAGCTAAAGGTAGAACAAATATTCCCTCAAGTTCTATCGACCACCGATACAACTCTACGCATGCTTGACGTTCGCTTTACCTAGAACAAGTATGAAACTAGAAGTACTTTGTAGGTGTTGTTCGATAGGTTTGCAAGATAATAAAGAGTACGTAAATAAAAAGTAGGGGCTGTTTAGATAAAGAAATAATAAAGTAAATATAGCGAGTGTGGAAAAGTGGTGGTAGGAGTTGCGAAATTGCCCCTTAAGCAATTGACTACTTTACTAGACCGATAGCAAGTATTATGTGGGAGAGGCCACTACTAGCATGTCATCCCTGACTTGGAATTCTACGCACTTATGATTGGAAATATTAGCAAGCATACGCAACTACTAATGTTCATTAAGGTAAAACCCAACCATAGCATTAAGATATATTGGCTCCCCTTCAATCCCGTATGCATCAATTTCTATGCTAGGTTGAAGCTTCTGTCACTCTTGCCCTCCAATACATAGTCTTATCAACATACAACTAACCCTAGGGTGTGATCCACGCGCGCAATCATATGATGGGCACCAAAGGACAGCAACATAACCACAAGCAAATTAAATCAATCATAGCAATTCATCAACCACCGATAGGACAATAAAAATCTACTCAGACATCATAGGATGGCAACACATCATTGGATAATAATATGAAGCATAAAGCACCATGTTCAAGTAGAGGGTACAGCGGGTTGCGGGAGAGTGGACCGCTGTATATAGAGGGGGGGAAGGTGATGGAGATGTTGGTGAAGATGGCAGAGGTGTTGGTGTAGATCGCGGTGATGATGATGGCCCCCGGTGGCACTCCGGTGCCACCGGAAGCAAGGGGGAGAGAGCCCCCCTCCTTCTTCTTCTTCCTTGACCTCCTCCCTAGATGGGAGAAGGGTTCGCCCTTTGGTCCATGGCCTCCATGGCACGGGAGGGGCGAGAGCCCCTCCGAGATTGGATCTGTCTCTCTGTCTCTCTCTGGTTCTGTGTTCCCCTCTGGCCCTGTTTCACCGTTTCGTATATATATGGAGATCCGTAACTCCGATTGGCCTGAAACCTTCGCCGTGATTTTTTTCTGAATATTAGCTTTCTTGCAGCAAAAGAAGAGCGTCAACCGCCTTACGGTGGGCTCACGAGGGTAGGGGGCGCGCCCTAATGGGGGGGGGGGCGCCCCCCTGCCTAGTGACCACCTCGGGCACTGGTTCGCGTTGATTTTCCTTCCGAATTTTCCATATTTTCCAAAAATAAGCTCCGTCCGTTTTTATCCCGTTTGGACTCCGTTTGATATGGATATTCTGCGAAACCAAAAACATGCAACAGACAGGAACTGGCACTGGGCACTGGATCAATATGTTAGTCCCAAAAATAATATAAAAACTTGCCAAAAAGTATATGAAAGTTGAATAATATTGGCATGGAACAATCAAAAATTATAGATACGACGGAGACGTATCATAGACTTCTATGGCTAAGTGAGAGTGATAAAGCCTTATAGTCCGATTGCCTGGTTCGTTGTGCTGAAAACCTCTTCGAAGGACCCAAAACTGGGATAAAGAGTGATCAGATTTATCCCGAACACCTCAGTACTAGCTACATTAGGGCAGAAGCCGATGACTGGCCAACTCTCAGATTTTATAAACGGCCGCACAGAAGGTAATATTTTAGATACGACGAAGACGTATCAGCATCCCCAAGCTTAATTCCTGCTCGTCCTCGAGTAGGTAAATGATAAAAAAGATAATTTTTGATGTGGAATGCTACCTAGCATAATCTTGATCATATGTCTAATCATGGCATGAATATTAAGACACGAGTGATTCAAAGCAATAATCTATCCTTTGACATAAAGACAATAATATTTCAAGCATACCAACCAAGCAATTATGTCTTATTGAAATAACATAGCCAAAGAAAGCTCATCCCTACAAAATCATATAGTCTGGCTATGCTCCATCTTCACCACACAAAGCATTCACATCATGCACAACCCTGATGACAAGCCAAGCAATTGTTTCATACTTTTGACATTCTCAAACCTTTTCAACTTTCACACAATACATGAGCGTGAGCCATGACATAGCACTATAGGTGGAATAGAATATGATGGTGGAGATTACAAAAAGGAGAAGATAGTCTCACATCAACTAGGCGTATCAATGGGCTATGGAGATGCCCATCAATAGATATCAATGTGAGTGATTAGGGATTGCCATGCAACGGATGCACTAAAGCTATAAGTGTATGAAATCTCCAACTGAAACTAAGTGGGTGTGCATCCAACTTGCTTGCCCATGAAGACCTCCGGCATTTGAGGAAGCCCATCATCGGAATATACAAGCCAAGTTCTATAATGAAAATTCCCAGTAGTATATGAAAGTGATAACTCAAGAGACTCTCTATATGAAGAACATGGTGCTTTGAAGCACAAGTGTTGAAAAAAAGATAGTAGCACTGCCCCTTCTCTCTTTTTATCTCATTTTTTTATTTTTTGGTGGGCTTCTTTGGCCTCTTTTTTTATTTGGGCTTCTTTGGCCTCTTTTATTTTTTTTGTAAAGTCCGGAGTCTCATCCCGACTTATGGGGGAATCATAGTCTCCATCATCCTTTCCTCACTGGGGCAATGCTCTAATAATGATGATCATCACACTTTTATTTACTTACAACTCAATATTACAACTCGATATCTAGAACAAAGATATGACTCTATATGAATGCTTCCGGCGGTGTACCGGGATGTGCAATGATCTAGCGTAGCAATGACATAAAAAATGGGCAAGCCATGAAAACATCATGCTAGCTATCTTACGATCATGCAAAGCAATATGACAATAAATGCTCAAGTCATGTATATGATGATGATGGAAGTTGCATGGCAATATATCTCAGAATGGCTATGGAAATGCCATGATAGGTAGGTATGGTGGCTGTTTTGAGGAAGGTATATGGTGGGTTTATGGTACTGGCAAAAGTTGCGCGGTACTGGAGAGGCTAGCAATGATGGAAGGTTGAGAGTGCGTATAATCCATGGACTCAACATTAGTCATAAAGAACTCACATACTTATTGCAAAAATCTATTAGTCATCGAAACAAAGTACTACGCGCATGCTCCTAGGGGGATAGATTGGTAGGAAAAGACCATCACTCGTCCCCGACCGCCACTCATAAGGAAGACAATCAATAAATACCTTATGCTCCGACTTCATTATATAATGGTTCACCATATGTGCATGCTACAGGAATCACAAATCTCAACACAAGTATTTCTACTAATCCACAACTACCCACTAGCATGACTCTAATATCACCATCTTTATATCGCAAAACTATTGCAAGGAATCAAACATATCATATTCAGTGATCTACAAGTTTTATGTAGGATTTTATGACTAACCATGTGAATGACCAGTTCTTGTCATCTCTCCAAATAGATATAAGTGAAGCAAGAGAGTTTAATTCTTTCTACAAAAGATATGCCCACACTCTAACAAATATAAGTGAAGCAAAAGAGCATTCTATAAATGGCGGTTGTCTATGTAAAGAGAATCAGGCAATCCAAACTTCAAATGATATAAGTGAAGCACATGAAGCATTCTATAAAGCCATACTCAAAAGATATATGTGAAGTGCATAGAGCATTCTATAAATCAACCAAGGACTATCTCATACCAGCATGGTGCATAAAATAAAAATGAAAACTAAAAGCAAAAGATGCTCCAAGATTGCATATATCGCATGAACGAAACGAATCCGAAAACATACCGATACTTGTTGAAGAAAGAGGGGATGCCTTCCGGGGCATCCCCAAGCTTAGATGCTTGAGTCTCCTTGAATATTTACATGGGGTGCCTCGGGCATCCCCAAGCTTGAGCTCTTGCCTCTCTTCCTTCTTCTCACATCGAGACCTTCTCGATCATCGAACACTTCATCCACACAAAACTTCAACAGAAAACTCGGTAAGATCCGTTAGTATAATAAAGCAAATCACTACTCTAAGTACTGTTGCAAACCAATTCATATTTTGTTTTTGCATTTTGTCTACTGTAATATAACTTTTTCATGGCTTAATCCACTGATATGAATCGATAGTTTCATCAAAACAAGCAAACTATGCATCAAAAACAGAATCTGTCTAAAACAAAACAGTCTGTAATAATCTAAACATTCACCATACTTCTGATACTTGAAAAATTCTGCCAAAATTAGGAAAAATAAAAAAAATTTATAGGAAGACAGTGCAAAAAGAATCAGAACCATTTGACGTTCCAGCTAAAAATGTAAAATCTCGCACTACAGCCAAAGTTTCTGTCCTGCACCGTACAAACCATCAAGCAAATGTAAACATCCTAAAGGCAAACCTTGGCACATTATTTTTATAATACAATGGAATTGTACAAGGGGATAATTATTTTTATTGAAAATTTTCTGTAATCAAGATTCACAAAGTTTCCATGAGCATGAACAAAGTTCAAGGCTAGCTCCCACTTCAACAATGCTTGTCTTTCTCACTTTCGCTTTCCTTTTTGAAAAAGTTTTGGGTTCACCTCTTTATTTTTGTTGTTTTTAAACTATATGAAAGCACTCAACAGAAATAAATGACTCCCTAAAACTTCCGGGTTGTCTCCCTGGCAGCGCTTTCTTTAAAGCCATTAAGATAGGCATATAGTGCTCAAGTAATGAATCCATTCGGATCCCAAGGTATATCAAAGCCAATTTTAATTAACAATGATTTATAATTTAGTAGTGAGCACAAAGTAACATATATCATGCAATAACGAAGTCTAACTCTCTTCCTATGCATCGGCATGTCATAAAAGAACAATTCATGCACACAAAGTAAAGGCCAATGCATAGTATAAACAGTTTCTTGCAATTTTATCATATTGGAAACATAGAGCGGTGGAGATATAGTTCCTCTCTCATAATAATTGCAAGTAGGAGCAGCAAGCACATGCATATTATATTCATCAAAATCATCATGTGCAACGGTAAAAGGCAACCCATCAATATAATCCTTAATAAGTGCAAACTTCTCCGATATAGTGTAGTCGGGAGAATTAAAAAAGATAATAGGACTATCATGCGTGGGTGCAATAGCAACAGTTTCATGTTTAACATAAGGAACTATAGCAAGTTCATCTCCATAAGCATAATTCATATTGGCATCTTTGCCACAAGCATAGCAAGCATCATCAAAAAGGGATATTTCAAAAGAATCAATGGGATCATAATAGTCATCATAGAAATCATCCTTCGATAAGAACGAAGGGAAATTAAACAATGTATGAGTTGAAGAGTTACTCTCATTAGAAGGTGGGCAGGGGTAGCTAATCCGCTCTTCTTCCTTTTGTTCTTCGCTCTCCTCCTCATCTTTTTCATCCAATGAGATCACAGTTTCATCAACTTCTTCTTCCATAGATTTCCTGCAAAATATTAGTCTCTTCTTGGATAGCGGAGACTTTCTCAATAAGCACATTAATTTCATAATTGTATTCATAATTCTCATAACAATATTTCAGGATAGCTTAATTTTCAGGTCTATAAACAGCATCATCAAAATCTTCAAACTCTTTAAACATAGATTCAATTTCATAGGCACCCATAAAAGCAACAAATTCTTCTATTTGTTCCACATCATAGTAATCATATATACCATTAGAATAAGAAGCTAAGGTTTTATTATCATTAAATTTGCATGAAAAGGGAAGGTGTGGAGCCTTCATCCTAGAGCAACAAGTATAATCATATCTCAAGCATAGTTTCCTAGCATACCAATTCAATATATGAATTTGATCCCATAATAGTCTCCCTTTTTGTGTCAAGCGGTAATCCCTAAAGTATTCACGTTGATCCAACGTTACTCCCATTACATAATTGAATGAGGTTTTCTCAGGATTATTAAAGTAGTACATAATATCTTTCACATAACCAACATCGAGGGTTTTAGGAGGTTCCCCATCTCCATGAGCAGAAAGTACACCTAATTTTTTTGGTATTTCGTGTTCCATATCCATAACTAAAGATAAAGAACAACTAAGAACAGCAAATAAAATTACTTAGTGATAAAGCAAACAAGCACACACGAGAATATTCACCCCACGCTATTGATCCCCGGCAACGGCGCCAAAAAAAGGTCTTGATAACCCACAAGTATAGGGGATCGCAACAGTTTTCGATAAGTAAGAGTGTTGAACCCAACGAGGAGCTAAAGGTAGAACAAATATTCCCTCAAGCTTGGGGATGCCCCGGAAGGCATCCCCTCTTTCGTCTACTTCTATCGGTAACTTTACTTGGAGCTATATTTTTATTCACCATGTGATATGTGTTTTGCTTGGAGCGTCTTTTGTAATTTGAGTCTTTGCTTGTTAGTCTACCACAATCATCTTGGCTATACACACCTTTTGAGAGAGCCATACATAATTTGTAATTTGATAGAATACTCTATGTGCTTCACTTATATCTTTTGAGCTCTATAGTTTTACTCTAGTGCTTCACTTATATCCTTTGAGTTATATAATTTTGCTCTAGTGCTTCACTTATATATTTTAGAGCACGGTGGTGGATTTGTTTTATAGAAACTATTGATCTCTCATGCTTCACTTAGATTATTTTGAGAGTCTTAATAGCATGGTAATTTGCTTAATAATAATATGCTTGGTATTCAAGATTTTTAAAACTTTCTTTTGAGTGCGTTGAATACTAAGAAAAAATTGATGCTTGATAATTGTTTTGAGATATGAGTATGGTGATATTAGAGTCATGATAGTTGAGTAGTTGTGAATTTGAGAAATGCTTGTGTTAAAGTTTGTGATTCCCGTAGCATGCACGTATGGTGAACCGTTATGTGATGAAGTCGGAGCATGATTTATTTATTGATTGTCTTCCTTATGAGTGGCGGTCGGGGACGAGCGATGGTCTTTTCCTACCAATCTATCCCCCTAGGAGCATGCGCGTAATACTTTGCTTTGATAACTTCTAGATTTTTGCAATAAGTATATGAGTTCTTTATGACCAATGTTGAGTCCATGGATTATACGCACTTTCCTTCCTTCCACCATTGCTAGCCTCTATAATACCGCACACTTTTCGCCGGTATCATACACCCACCAAATACCTTCCTCAAAACAGCCACCATACCTACCTATCATGGCATTTCCATAGCCATTCCGAGATATATTGCCATGCAACTTTCCACCGTTTTGTTCATTATGACACACTCCATCATTGTGATATTGCTAGCATGATCATGTAGTTGACATCGTATTTGTGGCAAAGCCACCATTCATAATTCTTTCATACATGTCACTCTTGATTCATTGCATATCCTGGTACACCACCGGAGGCATTCATATAGAGTCATATTTTGTTCTAAGTATCGAGTTGTAATTGTTAAGTTGTAAGAAAAATAAAAAGTGTGATGATCATCATTTTATAGCATTGTCCCAAGTGAGGAAAGGTTGATGGGGACTATGATTCCCCCACAAGTCGGGATGAGACTCCGGACGAAAAAAGGAGGTCATAAAAAAAGAGAAGGCCCAAATTAAAAAATGAGAGAAAAAGAGAGAAGGGACAATGTTACTATCCTTTTACCACACTTGTGCTTCAAAGTAGCACCATGATCTTCATAGTAGAGAGTCTCTCATGTTATCACATTCATATACTAGTGGGAATTTTTCATTATAGAACATGGCTTGTATATTCCAATGATGGGCTTTGTCGGATTTCGGGTTCCGGCAGACCCTTGAGGTTCGAACACTGGGGTGCGCGCGGAGATTTCGCCCCCTACCTACCTGCACCCATCCGCCTTGGTAAGATCTAAACTAAGGAAAGAACAATGCAAGAGACACAGGGTTTATACTGGTTCGGTCCACCGTTGTGGTGTAATACCCTACTCCAGTGTGTGGTGTGGTGGATTGCCTCGGGCTGATGATGATGAACAATACAAGGAAGAACAGCCTCGCGAGGGTCTGTTCTTGGCTGGGGTGCTGAACTACTGGGAGGAGCTCAGTCACCCTTCTCTCTCTCTCTCTCTCTGCCTGATCCCTCTCTTTGCTTCTAACCTCTTAGCTCTCTCCTTCTCCTTTTTTCTCTTCCCTTTCACCTTCCCCCTTGCTCTGTGGGTGGCTGGTCCTATTTATAGAGGCCCTGGTCCTCTTCCCAAATATCGAGCGGGAAGGGAGCCAACAATGGCGGGCTAATTTGAAAGGGGACAACTAGTACTAGCTATCCTGACAAAAGTAGTCTTCGCCTGCGCAAAGCTCTGGTGATGACGCCGTCTTGGGCTCCACGATGACCTTCGTCTCGTAGTCCTCCTGGTCTTGGTCTCGTTGCACCTAAATGGCAACCTTTGCCTGATGCCTCGGTACTCCGCGGCTGCGCTTGCCCCCTTTGCACCAAAGAGGAAAGGAGGACACTGCGCGGGCTAGCACCTGCCTGGTGCCGTTGGTCGTCATGGCTTGCGTCATGGGCACCTCGTGAAGTACCCCGCCTTGGTCTCTCCGCCTCCTCGTGAGCCAGCCTGACGAGGCCGCGCCTGAGGAAGCTTCGCGTCGTCCGCCCCGCGAGGCTTGGCCCCTCGCAAGTGAGGGAGTCCTGGATTAGGGGGTGTTCGGGTAGCCGGACTATACCTTCAGCCGGACTCCTGGACTATGAAGATACAAGATTGAAGACTTCGTCTCGTGTCCGGATGGGACTTTCCTTGGCGTGGAAGAAGCTTGGCGATGCGGATATTCAAGATCTTCTACCATTGTAACCGACTCTGTGTAACCCTAACCCTATCTGGTGTCTATATAAACCGAGGGTTGTAGTTCCGTAGGCAATCAACTCCATACACAACAATCATACCATAGGCTAGCTTCTAGGGTTTTAGCCTCCTTGATCTCGTGGTAGATCTACTCTTGTACTACCCATATCATCAATATTAATCAAGCAGGAGTAGGGTATTACCTCCATCGAGAGGGCCCGAACCTGGTAAACATCGTGTTCCCTTGTCTCCTGTTACCATCCGGCCTTGACGCACAGTTCGGGACCCCCTACCCGAGATCTGCCGGTTTTGACACCGACATTGGTGCTTTCATTGAGAGTTCCTCTGTGTCGTCGCCTTTAGGCCCGATGGCTCCTTTGACCATCAACAACAATGCGGTCTAGGGTGAGACTTTTCTCCCCGGACAGATCTTCGTCTTCGGCGGCTTCGCTCTACGGGCCAATTCGCTCGGCCACCTAGAGCAGATCGAAAGCTACGCCCTTGGCCATCAAGTCAGGTTTGGAAGCCTAAACTACACGGCTGACGTCCGCGGGGACTTGATCTTCGACGGATTCGAGCCACTGCCAAGCGCGTCGCACTGTCTCGAGGGGCACGATTTAGCTCTGCCTCCAAACAGTATCCCGGAGGCCGCACGCGCACCGGTTCTGACCCTTAATTCGGAGCCTATTGCGCCAATCGAGGATGAGCGGTTGGACGACACCTGGGGGCTGCGATCTCAAAGGCGATCGAGCCGAACTCCAGCTCCGCGCTCCACATGGCCCGTGACTCCGAGGGGCCGGATTCCTCTCCGAACTCCGAGCCCCCCGCGCCCCTGCCGATCGAATCCGATTGGGCGCCGATAATGGAGTTCACCGCCGCGGACATCTTTCAGCACTGGCCCTTCGGCGACATCCTGAATTCTCTAAAGTCTCTCTCTTTATCAAGAGAGCCCTGGCTGGACTACGGTCAGCAAGGTTGGGATACGGACAATGAAGAAATTCAAAGCCCACCCACCACCCACTTTGTAGCCACTGTCGACGATCTAACCGACATGCTTGACTTCGGCTCCGAAGACATCGACGACATGGACGACGATGTAGGAGACGAATAGGAACCAGCACCTGTAGGGCGCTGGAAGGCCACCTCGTCATATGACATATATATGGTGGACACTCCAAAAGATGGAGATGGCGATGGAAGAGTGGGGGATGATGCCCCCAAGAAACAACCAAAGCGCCGGCGTCAGCGGCGCCGCTCTAAATCCCGCCAAAGCAAAAACAGTGATTCCGGCACGGGAGATAATACTACCCCGGACAGCACCGAAGAACACCCACCTCAGCAAGATTCGGCACATGAAGATGGAAAAGCCAGCCCTCATGAGAGAGCGGCAGACCAAGAGGTCAAGGATGATAACTATACGCCTCCCTCCGAAGACGAGGCAAGCCTCGACGACGACGAATTCGTTGTACCATCAGACCCCGCCGAACAAGAGCGTTTTAAATGCAGGCTTTTAGCCATGGCAAGCAGCCTCAAGAAAAAGCAGCAACAACTTAGAACCGCCCAAGATTTGCTAGCTAACAGATGGACTGAAGTCCTTGCGGCCGAAGAATATGAACTCGGACGCCCCTCCAAGAGTTACCCGAAGCGCAGGTCGCTACCCCGATCAGAGGAGGAAGCACCTACATCACCAGCGCATGACATGGCAAACCGGCCACCTCGCGGCCGCGACAGAGAGGCCTCTCAGCCCTCCACCCAAGCCATGCCCCGACGCCGCTCAACTAAGGCACGGGAAAATGCGCCTGACCTACGAGACATACTGGAGGATAAGGCAAGACAAACAAGATCGATCTACGGATCGCGCAGGAGCCCCACGACATGTGACAATGATCTTCACGCCGGATACAACAAATCCGGCCGGGCCGAACACCACAGACATAGCTCTTCCGAGCTGCGTCGTGATATAGCCCAGTACAGAGGCGCCGCACACCCGCTATGCTTCACGAATGAAGTAATGGATCATAAAATCCCAGAGGGCTTTAAACCCGTAAACATCGAATCATACGATGGCACCACAGATCCAGCAGTATGGATCGAGGATTATCTCCTTCACATCCACATGGCACGCGGCGATGATCTACACGCCATCAAATACCTCCCGCTCAAATCAAAGGACCAGCCCGGCATTGGCTTAATAGCTTACCAGCAGACTCAATCGGTTCTTGGGAGGACCTGGAAGCCGCATTCCTCGACAACTTCCAGGGCACTTACGTGCGACCGCCGGATGCCGACAATTTAAGCCACATAATTCAGCAGCCAGAAGAATCGGCCAGACAATTCTGGACACGGTTCCTAACAAAGAAAAACCAGATAGTCGACTGTCCGGACGCAGAGGCCCTAATAGCCTTCAAGCATAACATCCGCGACGAGTGGCTTGCCCGGCACCTGGGACAGGAAAAGCCGAAATCCATGGCAGCCCTCACGACACTCATGACTCGCTTTTGTGCGGGAGAAGACAGCTGGCTAGCTCACAGTAACAACTTATCAAAGAACCCAGGTAATTCGGATACCAAGGACAAAAGTGGAAGGACACGTCGGAATAAGCAAAAACGCCGCGTTAACAGCAACAACAATGAAGACATGGCAGTCAATGCCGGATTCAAAGGCTATAAATCCGGTCAGCGGAAAAAGCCATTCAAAAAGAATACTCAGGGCCCGTCCAGTTTGGACCGAATACTCGATCGCTTGTGCCAGATACATGGCACCCCCGAAAGGCCAGCCAATCACACTAACAGGGATTGTTGGGTGTTCAAGCAGGCAGGCAAGTTAAGGGCCGAAAACAGAGACAAGGGGCTGCACAGCGACGACGAGGAGCCCAAGCCGCCGAACAACAATGGACAGAAGGGCTTTCCCCCACAAGTGCGGATGGTGAACATGATATACGCAACCCAGATTCCCAAGCGGGAGCGGAAGCGTGCACTACGGGATGTATACGCGATAGAGCCAGTCGCCCCAAAGTTCAACCCATGGTCCTCCTGCCCGATCACTTTTGATCGAAGGGACCATCCCACTAGCATCCGTCATGGCGGCTTCGCCGCATTGGTTCTTGACCCAATCATCGACGTATTTCATCTCACAAGAGTCCTCATGGACGGCGGCAGTAGCCTGAACCTGCTTTATCAGGATACAGTGCGGAAAATGGGCATAGATCCCTCAAGGATTAAACCCACAAGAATGACCTTTAAAGGCGTTATACCAGGTGTAGAAGCCAACTGTACAGGCTCAGTAATGCTTGACGTGGTCTTCAGATCCCCGGACAATTTCCGAAACGAAGAGTTAATCTTCGATATAGTCCCGTTTCGCAGTGGCTATCACGCCCTGCTCGGACGAACCGCATTCGCAAAGTTCAATGCGGTGCCGCACTACGCATATCTCAAACTCAAGATGCCAACGGAAACACTGAGCGCTCCCTCCGTACGGAGGAGCATATGGCGGCTCTCGCAGCGGAGGTACAAAGTAGCCTTCTCAGGCAATTCTCCAGTCCGGCCATTAAAAAGCCAGACACTGCCAAGCGCGCCCGGAGTAACCCACAGCAGGACCGCCTGGCACACTCTAAACAAGCGTAGCAATGTGGCCCCAACCCCAGCTTTCGCGACATAGCGAAACCAGTACCTCGCGTACATAACTACACCCTTAAAATACCATGGGCATAGGGGAAGGGGCACAATAACAGCACGCCCAAAATACGGCTTAAAACGTACTAGGGGTTGCCGGATTCCTTTTTCTTTAATTTTTTCTTACTTTCAGGACTCCATACTTCGGACGACCTGCTCGGCAATTCGACTGCCACACAAACGATGCAAGATCCAGGGAGGCAGACAAGCCATGCCGCACTATGGAATTCCCAAGTGGTCTCTGTTACGAGCGGTATACCTGTTTTAAATAAAGTTCCGCGGCCTGCCCCTGGTCAGGACATACTGAATTGTCCAATATCTTTTGCGTACCGCACTATTTGTATCGTTCGGCTTTGATAAATAGCCTCTCTATAAACAATGCATAGCTTTTGTCTATTTTCTGCATTACTCTCTTTTATATATGTTCATTAATGACATGTTGCACCCGTACACTGTGGTACGGCAAGTACACCAGGGGCTTCAGTACCCTTTAATATGGTGTGAGAAGTTCGTACACTTTCACAAGTGCGGCACCCCGAACTTATAGCACTATATGCATCGGCTCCGAATCATGATTTGGGTCAATAGTTGGGTTTGCCCGGCTCCTATGTTTTGGTGCCTTACGTTCCGCTATATCGGCTAAGGTAGCACTAGGAGAACCACTGCGATTGTGCCCCGGTTGAGCTGGGTTAAGCACCTCAGTGGAGAAAGCTAAAACTGACTGTCATGATGAGGCGAGAGACCGGTCGCTGTTCGAGAGGTTTTTCGAGTCCCTAAAGACTTATGCCGCTTCGAGCGAGGAGCCGGATTTTGTCCGGCCAAGGTGTGGATAGCGCCCCGAACTTGGTCTTCCGAACTAGGGGCTTCGCCGAAATTTAAAATTATAAAGTTCTATGGCTAAGTGAGAGTGTTCAAGCATTATAGTCCGATTGCCTGGTTCGTTGTGCTGAGCGCCTCCCTCGAAGGACCCAACCATGGGAAAAAGAGCGCTCAGGTTTATCCCGAACACCCCAGCACTAGTGGCATGGGGGTAGAAGCCGATGACTGGCCATCTCTCAATTTTTGATAAACGGCCGCACAGAAAAAATATTTTAAATTCAAAGCATTGCTTAGCGCATATGAACAAGTTTTCAGCGCACAGGATAAACACGAGCGAGTTCATTCAAAAATTCCATCCTTGGTACATTCATCCGCCACAAGGCGGGCACCCGCAAGAACATCCTTATAGTAGTTCTCGGGCTTGCGATGCTCCTTCCCCGGCGGCGGCCCGTCCCTCACAAGCTTTTCACCGTCTAGCTAACCCCAGTGCACCTTTGCACGGGCAAGGGCCCTATGGGCACCTTCGATGCAAACGGAGCGCTTGATGACCTCAAGCCTAGGACAGGCCTCCACCAGCCGCCGCACCAGCCCGAAGTAGCTCCCGGGCAGGGCCTCTCCGGGCCACAGCCGAACTAGGAAGCCCTTCATGGCCTGTTCGGCCGCCTTGTGGAGTTCGACCAGCTGTTTCAGCTGGTCGCTCAAGGGCATAGGGTGTCCGGCCTCAGCATACTGAGACCAGAACACTTTCTCCGTCGAGCTTCCCTCTTCAGCTCGGTAGAATGCGGCGGCGGCGGATACGCTGCGGGAAGATCTGCGAATGCCCCTGGAGAACTCCGGATTCGGGTAAGTAACAAGTAGTTTACTTTTATATTTCTGCTTTGCATAAAGAATGCCTTACCCGCTGCTATCTTCTTCACCTCCTCCAACTCTTGGAGGGCCTTTTGGGCTTCGGCCTTGGCAGACTTGGCAGTCTCAAGGGCCGCCGCGAGCTCGGACGCTTGGGTCTTTGACTCAAGCTCCAAACTCTCATGTTTTTTCATGAGAGCCTGAAGCTCTTGCTGCACCTCGCCGACCTGAGCCCCAAGTTTCTCTCGCTCGGTGCGCTCCGCGGCCGTTTTCTTTTCGGCCTCGGACAGCGCCTGCTTGAGGGTCGCCACCTCAGTCGTGGCCCCTACAATAAGTAGTACAATCCTGTTATTTTTTGCAATTGCGCCTTCCTATAGGCATTTTTTCTATAAGGTATCTCTTACCTTCTTTCTCCTCGAGCTACCGTTTGGCAAGGCCAAGCTCTTGCTCGGTCCGCTCGAGGCCCTGCTTTAGGGCACCCACCTCCGCAGTCAGTGCGGCGGTGGCCAGCAGCGAAGCCTGCATACGTATATTGACTCCTTTTTAGTTAGACTCCTGCGATATTTAATAGATCCTCTATTCGGCTTTTCTTTCCGAACGCCAAACAGAGCATCAGGGGCTACTGTCTATACGGTAATATTTTTACATATTTTTACTTACCTCGAAGCCTGTTAGAAGGCTAGCACAAGCTTCAGTCAGTCCGCTTTTGGCGGACCGAACCTTCTGGACCACCGTACTCATGATGGCACGGTGCTCCTCGTCGATGGTGGCGCCCTTAAGCTCCTCCAGCAGATTGTCCGGCACCTCCAGTTGGACGGAGGCTACCGGCTCAGAAGGCTTGCTCCTCTTGGAAGGAGTTCGCCTACCGCGGTCTGGAACTGTTGAAGATTCCGGCGCGGTGTCCGGCATAAAGCCGGACTTGGAGCCCTGGGGGGTCTTGTCCCCTTTACTCCTGGGGTCCGGGAGGTCGCCTTGCGGCTCCTCTAGGACCACCTCCTCCTGCCTCGGAGCTTGTTGCGACGCCACTTCGGCGCCGTCCGCAGTGCGGGGGGAGACAGCGGGCGGAACTGAGTTCACGTCCGATGAATCCAGGGAGCCGCTCGACGACTCGTTGAGTTCGGCCCGGGGCGGGCTGCATAATTATGTTCGACATTAGGGAAAGCTGTGCAACAAAGGAACGTCATGAGTTACTATGATATCCGAATACTTACGATTTCGCCGGACGCCTGGCCCTGTCCGGCCACTCCTCTTCGTCCTTGTCGGCGTCGGGGGTGTAATCCGGCGGAGGGGTTTTCCTCTTCTTGGACCCTTCGGCCCCCCTACTGGGGCGGCCTTCCTCTTCTTTCCTCCCCCCGCTGGAGGAGGAGAGGTTTCTTCTTCCTCCTCCTCGCCTTCACGGGAGGAGGGCGTCTCGGACTCGTCAGATGACGAGCTCGACACCACCACATTACGGGCACTCTTTCGAGTCCCCGTGGTCTTCTTCTTCTTGGCCTTCTTCTCCGGCACCACATAAGGCGCCGGAGCCAGCAGCTTCGCCAGTAGAGCTGGGGCTGGGTCTTCGGGCAGCGGAGCCGGACAGTTAATCGATCCGGATATCGCCCGCCAAGCCTGTCAAAAGTGAGGGAGTTTAGATCTCGCATAGAGTCAAACTATGAAAAAACTTAACATCCTGTAAAAGGTGAAAATAGCTTGCCTCGCTAGCGTGACGCTGCGAGCTGTATCCGCGGTCCTCTGAAGCGGATGCGGGAGCCCCGGCACCTTTGATTAGCACCTTCCAGACATCTTCATACGTTGTGTCGAAGAGCCTGTTAAGGGTTCGGTGCTGTGCCGGGTCGAACTCCCACAGAGTAAAGTCCCGTTGTTGACACGGGAGGATTCGGCGAACGAGCATGACCTGGACTACATTTACAAGCCGGATTGGCTTGTTTACCAGGGACTGGATGCATGTGTTCAGTCCGGTCACCTCTTCCTCGTTACCCCATGATAGGCCCGTCTCTTTCCAGGACATGAGCCACGTGGGGGGTCCGGATCGGAACTTGGGGGCTGCGATCCATTTCGGATCGCGTGGCTCGATGATGTAAAACCACCCGGCTTTCCACCCCTTTAGGGTCTCTACGAAGGAGCCCTCGAACCATAGGACGTTGGCAATCTTGCCCGCCATGGCGCCTCCGCACTCCGCCTGGCTGCCGTGCACCACCTTGGGCTTGACGTTGAAGGTCTTGAGCCAGAGGCCGAAATGGGGGCGGACGCGGAGGAAAGCCTCGCACACGATGATAAACGCCGAGATGTTGAGGATGAAGTTCGGGGCCAGATCGTGGAAATCCATGCCGTAGTAGAACATGATCCCCCGGACGAATGGGTGAAGTGGAAAATCCAGTCCGCGGAGGAAGTGGGGATGGAATACTACCCTCTCGTGGGGCCTTGGGGTGGGGTGGAGCTGCCCCTCCTCGGGAAGCCGGTGCGCGATGTCTTTGGACAAGTATCCGGCCTTCCTAAGCTTTTTGACGTCGCCCTCCGTGACGGAGGAGACCTTCCACTTGCCTCCCGCTCCGGACATCGCTGGAGAAGGTCAAGGTGGGAAGTGCGGGCTTAGGCGCTGGAGCTCGAGTGCGCAGGAGATGGGTAGGCAAAGGAGGAAGAAGGCGTAGGTAAAAAGGGTGGAGTCTTGTCCCCTTATATGGGAGGATGCGACTATGCGTCCCCACCAGCCTAGTAAAACTCGCTTGCCTCCCAAATGCCGTGATAAGTGGCGCGGTTGGGTTACCCACGTCCATATTGATGAGAATCCCGTAAAAAGGGCACACGATCTCTGCTTTGACAAAACATGCCAAGGAAACCGCCTCGCAAAACATGCCGAGGTGGAAAAGTAAAAACGATTCG
Organism: Triticum urartu; assembly: GCF_003073215.2. Taxonomy (NCBI): domain Eukaryota; kingdom Viridiplantae; phylum Streptophyta; class Magnoliopsida; order Poales; family Poaceae; genus Triticum; species Triticum urartu. Next base: position 192,610,013 of record NC_053024.1, on the reverse strand, counting down.
AGTAAAGGACTTGGCCGTAGTGTGATGGCGCACTGCGAAATACGTCAGCATATTTGATTTGTGTTAATATTATTCTCTCTATGGCAATATCTGGAAATTTATTTTGCAGAGCCGGACACTACTCTTGGTGTTTACAATCTTCTATGAAGGATTTGGAGGAGGAACCCGCCTTGCAATGCCGAAGACAATTTGCGCGCCGGACTCGTCGTCATTGAAGCCTGGTTCAGGGGCTACTGAGGGAGTCCTGGATTAGGGGGTGTTCGGGTAGCCGGACTATACCTTCAGCTGGACTCCTGGACTGAAGATACAAGATTGAAGACTTCGTCCCGTGTCTGGATGGGACTTTCCTTGGCGTGGAAGGCAAGCTTGGCGATGCGGATATTCAAGATCTCCTACCATTGTAACCGACTCTGTGTAACCCTAACCCTATCCGGTGTCTATATAAACCGGAGGGTTGTAGTCCGTAGGCAATCAACTCCATACACAACAATCATACCATAGGCTAGCTTCTAGGGTTTAGCCTCCTTGATCTCGTGGTAGATCTACTCTTGTACTACCCATATCATCAATATTAATCAAGCAGGAGTAGGGTATTACCTCCATCGAGAGGGCCCGAACCTGGGTAAACATCATGTTCCCTTGTCTCCTGTTACCATCCGGCCTTGACGCACAGTTCGGGACCCCCTACCCGAGATCTGCCGGTTTTGACACCAACAGCGAGGGTCTTGGGTTTGTGTTGGTGAAGATGGGCCGCGCTGGGCCCCCCTTTGAGCCATGCCGTAGGCCGCAGGCAGGCAAGTCTGGGGACCCCCGTTCCTAGAACACCGATAGTAGCCCCCGGGCCCAAGGCGCGCCCAGGCTTGGCCGTGCAGGGAGGTGGAAGGGCAAGAGCGAAGCGCCCCGGGCCCTAACAGCCTGCGGCTTTGGGCGCCGCGTGGCGGTTGATTGGACGTGGGTGCCTCCACTTCCCCATGGTGCCTCGGTAACCGCACGGACTGGACAAGTCCCTGCATGCAAAGTGGGTCATGATAACCTGCAATCGTGGAGGTCGGCGGTTGGCCTTTACCGGCCATAAGTACAGAACAACGCGCACCCTTCCAGTCCATCCCTCCTTGCTTCTCCTTCTTCCCGATCCTTGCTCCGTCTTGTTGCGATGGCTCCGATCCGCCGGTTCTCGACGGCAGAGAAGGGAAAGGCTCCCCGAGAGGAACCAGACCCACTCCCGCCAAAGAAACAGCTCGTCCTCCGTGGCCCAGACGAAGGGGCCCTTCAGGTGGTGTCGAGGCCTTGGGGCAAGCGGGCGCCGCCGGGGTTCCCGCTTCCATTGTACGCCCACGTCGAGGGCCCCGAAGGAGCTGATGCTGACCGCCATGGGCGGCGCCGCCGTCGGCGCCGACGGGCCACGAAGGTGTGGGTCGTCCCCCCTGGGGTCCACACCGAGGGCTCCTCCCAAGAGTTCGTGCTCCACGTCGCCATTCCTCTTCAGTCTTGGATCTGCCTTCCTCCCTTCTTCGCCTCCATCATCCCGCAGGGGGAGCCCCTGGAGCTCTGGCTGCAGCACGCCGGCTGCAGCACCCTCGCGACCGAGGCAGAGGTCGCGGTCGTTGCCCCGGGCGAGGTCTTCATGACTCGGGGATGGAGAGAGATCGCCCGGGTTTGCAGGTAAGGGGTGTCTTCGCGGTCCACTTGGATTACGACGGTGCTTCGGTGATGCTCTTCAAGGTCTTCGATGCGAGCGGGCGCCGGCTGGAGTGCTGCCCCGGGGAAGGTGGCCAGGACCCTGCCGCGACGAGGACTGGGCCCGCCAACCGCTCCCTTGGCGGCTCCTCAGGCGGTGGAGGCGTCGGAGGTTCCAGCGAATCCGGCGAGCTCTTCGCGACCCCGAAGACGAGCGATGACAGCTACGAGCCCCCGAGCCGGCGCCGCTCCTGGAGCAGGGCGGGCTCGTCAGGCCACCGCCGACTCTGATCTGGATGGGGTTGGCATCGGTGCTTGACGGCCCATTGTTGATGATGGCGTCTTTTGCAGGGGTGCGCGTAGTTTGTGTCCCTTTAGGATCTGTTGCCTGCGAGGAATCAAAAACGCGCCCCGTAGGAGCTTGTAAGGTGCTTGTGATCCTGTCTTGTTAATATAACCCTTGTCATAGAATTGCGCGAGTTGCTCATTCCGTCTTAGCTCAATCCTCCCTTTCGAACCTCACGAGGGCTTGGTGCTCTGCGCCGACAGGTCCTAGTCCCAAGGTGGCTTCAGCCGTCGCTGGTATGCCAGGTCGCGATGCCGTGGTCAACGCCAGGAGGTGAGCGACCCGGAGTCCGGTAAGAGCCCCTGAGTCGCGATGCTCACGAGGTCCCCTTTGGCACCCAAGTAGCCGTCGTTTGGCGAGAAAGGAGAGCGGCGTCGCTAACACAGGATAGCATTAGGTGCGGGGATGGTGCCACGGTAGCTGGCGCTTCCGAGTGATGACTTATCTCGAGGATCAGGGGCCACTCTCTGGTGTGTCGCCAGGTCCGTGCATCGGCAGGCGCGAGGTTGCTCGGCGAGGTCCTCGTGTGTCTCTCCGCCCTCGCCTTTGCTCCCGTTTCTGCTCTACGTCCTCGGGTCCCGGCCCTCGAGTGAGTCTCAGCCGTCGCTGGTATGCCAGGTCGTGATGCCGTGGTCAAGGCCAGAGGGTGAGGGCTGGAGAGCCAGTAGGAGCCCTGAGTCGCGATGCTCAGGCGCCCCCCTTTTAACGTGCAAGCGGTTCGCGCGAACGAGAGCGAAGGAGACACCGCAAGGGCCTTGCCTGACGCAGCTCCTTCGGGAGGTCCTGCAGGTCCATCATAGAGAAAAAACAAGGGGTTGCCATGACAATTGACGGTCAGCCGTTGGTTGCTTCCGAGGGGTAGTGAGGCACTGAAGGCCTGACGAGGTGACGCTACGCGGGGCTGCCGCGGCCAGAGCTCAGCCATCCAGGTTTGTCGGCGTTGCAGGGACGGACCCATGCGCAAGCGTCGTGCCGTTTGGGAGCAGCTTCGTTAGTTGGCGTCAGCTGAGCAGGCAACTGGGTAAAACACATTAGCCGCAAAGGAGTGGATTCGTTCAAATGGATGCTGGGAATGTGGACATCACTGGGTCAGGCCCGAGCGACTTGGGGGGTCATGCAGCCCGAGGGGCGCCCCCAACAAGGTAAGCTAACAACATGGAATAAAAAAGGGATACACGCTGCAGGGACGGACCCACGCGGCCTGGGAATAATGCAGCCCTGGGGGGGCACTCCTAGCTGGGGATAAAACTCGAAAGATGTCACCTGATGATGTTGAGGACGAAGGAGCATTGATGTAGCAGGATCGGTGGGCTGCGGGAGCCGATCCTCACGAGCCCCCAGGCCCAGGGGCCTCGGGAGGCTCCGGAGGCGCTGGCGGCTCCTCGCGGGCCATCTCCATCCCTGCCAGGGCTGCGGAACGCCTGGCCTCTCGTGCCTCCGTGATGCCCCTCATGAGGCGCTGGTACGTGTCAGCCGCGTTCGGCAAGCCGTAAGGCATGCGAACGTAGCTGTGGGGTGGGCCTCCGCAGCGCCCCATTCGCGAGGGCCAGAGGCACTCTAGAGAGGCGACTCGGTTGAGCCCTGGTATGTCGATGCAGACGCGCAGCCCACCATCCTCGCCTGGATGGGGAGCCACTGCTGGTAGGCGGCGGCCGCCTTTCATGACTCTTGACTCCTGTAGCTCCTGAAAGACCTTGCTGATGAACTCCTGAGGGTCTGGATCTCCTTGCCTTGCTCCTTCTTGAGGGAAACGTGCTTTGAAACACGCCTCCATGTGGTGCCCAAGCGCCTCCCTCGTGACCCTAGCTAGGTCGGTGGCCCTCCAGGGGAGAGCCCCCGAGCCCTGCTTGAGGAGGGCGACGGGCACGCTTTCCTATGCGATGGAGGGAGGTTCCCCCTGGGCAGGCGCGGGCCCAGAGGGGCCTGCCTCCTGAGTGGTCGGGCCGGATGATGTCTTCTTCTTCTTAGGGGCAGTCTCGGGAGGCCTCCTGCTTCCACGATCCGGGTCTTCCAGTGACGCGGCCTGAAAGGCTCGATCCAGGGAACACACGTGTCCTTCTCTTCGCAGGGCACCGTGATGACTCTGCCGCTTCCTAGCATCTTGAGGATGTTGTAGCCGTGGTGAGTCACGGCCATGAACTTGGCCAGCGCTGGGTACCCAAGGATGGCGTTGTACGGCAGGCGAATGTGAGCGACATCGAAGTCGATGAGCTCGGTGCGGTAGTTTTCGCGTGCCCCGAAGGTGACAGGGAGGCGGACCTGCCCAATCGGGATCGTGGAGCCGTCGGTGATACCGGAGAAAGGCTTGGTTGGCTGAAGCTGGCTGTAGGGCACTTGGAGGTTGTTGAATGTCTCCACGGACAGGACGTTGAGCCCTGCCCCGCCATCGATGAGGGTCTTGGTGAACACCACGTTGCTAACGATCGGGGAGCAAAGCATCGGGCGAACTCTGGCTGTAGCCGCACACTTGAGCTGATCTGCTGAGCTGAACGTGATGGCGCACGCCGACCACCTGAGGGGGCGCGTGGCTTCGAGCTTGGGGAGGACTGCGTTCACTTCGCGGGCGAACTTCTTGAAGATGCGCTGAGAGGCTGGGGCTTGTGCTCCACCCAAGATGCAGGCGATCGCGCGCGGCTCCTGGAAGCCCCCAGCCCCCTCGTCCTGGTGGCGGTCCTCGTTTCTCCTTGGCTGCGGCGGCAGCGGTGGGAGGCCTGCGTTTCCTTGCGGGCGATCCTCGCGAGGCTGATCCCTCCAGTCTCCCTCGCGAGGCTGATCCCTCCATCCTCTCTCGTGAGGCGGGTCTTGCCAGCGATCCTCACGAGGTTGGTCGCGCCACCCTTGGCGCGGGCCACGGTCTTCCCAGCGTCCTGCGTTCCTTCCTCCTCCTCGACCGTAGCCCCGGTCACTGCGGTCAGGGCAACGGCCGATCCTTCCTTCTCGCACGGCTCGGAGCTCTTGACATTCGTTGGTGTTGTGGTTGTGGAGGTCGTGGTACACACAGTACCGACTGCCCTTGGAAGGTTCGGGCTGATCTCTCCCTCGCTTGGTGTCTGGTTCTGCCGCGAGCATGGTAGCCCCCTTGCGCTTCACATCCTTGGCCTTGGGCTTCTTCTCTTCTGGATCTGCGGCAGGCAGCTCGAGGAGGGAGAGACGCCCCTCCTCGGCCCTAGCGCACTTGGTTGCCAGGTTGAACAGCTCTAAGGAAGTGCACAGGTCTTCATGCATCGCCAGCTCCTCCTTCATCTTGACGCCGCGCACGCCGTCGGAGAAGGCCGAGATGATGGCCTCCTCAGTCACCTTGGGAATCTTGAGGCGTGCGTTGTTGAAGCGTTGGATGTACTTCTGCAGGGTTTCCCCGGGCTGTTGCTTGATGCGGCGCATGTCGCTCACGGCAAGTGGCCGGTCGCGACTGCCTTGGAAGTTGGCGATGAAGCGGGTGCGCATCTCGTCCCAGGAGGAGATTGGGCCTGCAGCCAGGTTCAGGAGCCAGGTGCGGGCCCCGTCCTTGAGTGCCATGGGGAACCAGTTCGCCATGACCTTCTCGTCTCCGTTGGAAGCTTCGATGCCCAGCTCGTAGAGCTGGAGGAACTCTGCAGGGTCAGCCGTGCCGTCGTAGTGAGGAGGCAAGTTTGGCTTGAACTTGCCGGGCCACGCGATGCTGCGTAGCTCGGCGGTGAAGGCGCGGCAGCCTGCTGTGGCCACGGGAGGCCTTGGATGACGGGGAGCTTGGTCTTGCATGTCCCCACGCGCTGCAGCTGGGAGCAGCGCGGGTCTTGACGCGCGGGAGCAGGAGCATTGTCGCGACGTGCTGGAGCAGGGAGCGCCCGGGCAGCTTCTTGCGGGCGAGGGACTTCTTGACAGCTCTGCTCTTGCTGCGCTGGCGCCTGACGGAGCGGGTTCCGCCCAGGGGCCACGCGCCTTGGATCCATGGCGCCTTCCTGAGGAGGAGGCGGCCGGGGCGCCGCCGGAGCTTCATTGCCCGCGCGGGGCGGGGTGCGGTGCAGCGGAACGGACGGCGTAGGAGAGCCCCCTGCGGCGCGGACGAGCTCGGCGACACGATCGAGCCATTCTTCGTAGACGTCGTCGACAGGACGGTAGTGCAGGAGCTCGTTCCCCGCGATGAGCGCAGCTCGAGCCTCCATGGGTGCGCGGAGCGCGCGGGACGAAGAACCAGCTGGGGTGAGCGAGGGAGTTGCGGTGCGGCCGTCTTGCCGCACGGACGGATGCTGGGACGATGCTTGCCGCTCGTCCCCCGCCGGGCCGGTGGCGGCGTTGACGGCAGGTGACGGGGAACGGCGAGGACGCCTGCCGACAGGGGCCGTCTGGGTGACGCGGGAAGCGAGTGCGGCCCGACGCTCGGCGCGGGCCCGACGAGCGTCAGACATGGGCGTGATGGTCGGAGGAGAACGGGGTGGTGGAAGACGAACCCCGGTGCACCCCTACCTGGCGCGCCAAATGTCAGATTTCAGGTTCCGGCAGACCCTTGAGGTTCGAACACTGGGGTGCGCGCAGAGATTTCGCCTCCTACCTACCTGCACCCCTCCGCCTTGGTAAGATCTAAACTAAGGAAAGAACAATGCAAGAGAAACAGGGTTTATACCGGTTCGGTCCACCGTTGTGGTGTAATACCCTACTCCAGTGTGTGGTGTGGTGGATTGCCTCTTGGGCTGATGATGATGAACAATACAAGGAAGAACAGCCTCGCGAGGGTCTGTTCTTGGCTGGGGCGCTGAACTGCTGGGAGGAGCTCAGTCACCCTTCTCTCTCTCTCTCTGCCTGATCCCTCTCTTTGCTTCTAACCTCTTAGCTCTCTCCTTCTCCTTTTTTCTCTTCCCTTTCACCTTCCCCCCTTGCTCTGTGGGTTGCTGGTCCTATTTATAGAGGCCCTGGTCCTCTTCCCAAATATCGAGCGGGAAGGGAGCCAACAATGGCGGGCTAATTTGAAAGGGGACAACTAGTACTAGCTATCCTGACAAAAGTAGTCTTCGCCTGCGCAAAGCTCTGGTGATGACGCCGTCTTGGGCTCCACGGTGACCTCCGTCTCATAGTCCTCCTGGTCTTGGTCTCGTTGCACTGAAATGGCAACCTTTGCCTAATGCCTCGGTACTCCGCGGCTGTGCTTGCCCCCTTTGCACCAAAGAGGAAAGGAGGACACTGCACGGGCTAGCACCTACCTAGCGCCCTTGGTCGTCATGGCTTGCGTATGGGCACCTCGTGAGGTACCCCACCTTGGTCTCTCCGCCTCCTCGTGAGCCAGCCTGACGAGGCCACGCCTGAGGAAGCTCTGCGTCCTCTGCCCCGCGAGGCTTGGCCCCTTGCGAGGGTCTTGGGTTTGTGTTGGTGAAGATGGGCCGCGCTGGGCCCCCCTTTGAGCCATGCCGCAGGCCGCAGGCAGGCAAGTCTGGGGACCCCCATTCCCAGAACGCCGACAGGCTTCCTCAAAATGCCCTAGGTCTTCGTGAGCAAGCGAGTTGGATGCACACCCACTTAGTTTCTTTTGTTGAGCTTTCATATACTTATAGCTCTAGTGCATCCATTGCATGGCAATCCCTACTCACTCACATTAATATCTATTGATGGGCATCTCCATAGCCCGTTGATACGGCTAGTTGATGTGAGACTATCTTCCCCTCTTTTTGTCTTCTCCACAACCACCATTCTATTCCACATATAGTGCTATATCCATGGCTCACGCTCATGTATTGCGTGAAGATTGAAAAAGTTTTGAAAATGTCAAAAGTATGAAACAATTGCTTGGCTTGTCATCGGGGTTGTGCATGATTTAAATACTTCGTGTGGTGAAGATAGAGCATAGCCAAACTATATGATTTTGTAGGGATAGCTTTCTTTAGCCATGTTATTTTGAGAAGACATAATTGCTTTGTTAGTATGCTTGAAGTATTATTATTTTTATGTCAACATGAGCTTTTGTCTTGAATCTTTTGAATCTGAATATTCATACCACAATTAAGAAGATTTACATTGAAATTATGCCAAGTAGCACTCCGCATCAAAAATTCTGTTTTTATCATTTACCTATTCGAAGACGAGCAGGGATTAAGCTTGGGGATGCTTGATACGTCTCTAACGTATCTATAATTTTTGATTGCTCCATGCTATATTATCTACTGTTTTGGACATTATTGGGCTTTATTATCCACATTTATATTATTTTTGGGACTAACCTATTAATCGGAGGCCCAACCCAGAATTGCTGTTTTTTTTCCTGTTTTAGGGTTTCGAAGAAAAGGTATATCAAACGGAATCCAAACGGAATGAAACCTTCGGGAACGTGATTTTCTCACCGAATACAACTCAGGAGACTTAGACCCTACGTCAAGGCACGTAACAGGAGGCCGCGAGGTAGGGGGGCGCGCCCTACCCCCAGGCGCGCCCCCACCCTCGTGGGCCCCCTATTGCTCCACCGATGTACTTCTTCCTCCTATATATATCCATGTACCCCCAAACGATCGGGGACGGAGCCAAAAACCTAATTCCACCGCCGCAACTTTCTGTATCCACGAGATCCCATCTTGGGGTCTGTTCCGGAGCTCCGCCAGAGGGGGCATCGATCACGGAGGGCTTCTACATCATCATCCAAGCCTCTCCGATGAAGTGTGAGTAGTTTACTTCAGACCTACGGGTCCATAGTTAGTAGCTAGATGGCTTCTTCTCTCTTTTTGGATCTCAATACAATGTTCTCCCCCTCTCTCGTGGAGATCTATTCGATGTAATCTTCTTTTTGCAGTGTGTTTGTTGAGACCGATGAATTATGGGTTTATGATCAAGTCTATCTATGAATAATATTTGAATCTTCTCTGAATTCTTTTATGTATGATTGGTTATCTTTGCAAGTCTCTTCAAATTATCAGTTTGGTTTGGCCTACTAGATTGGTTGTTCTTCCCATGGGAGAAGTGTTTAGCTTTGGGTTTGATCTTGCGGTGTCCTTTCCCAGTGACAGAAGGGGCAGCAAGGCACATATTGTATCGTTGCCATGGAGGATAACAAGATGGGTTTTTTATCATATTGCATGAAACTATCCCTCTACATCATGTCATCTTGCTTAAGGCGTTACTCTGTTTTTAACTTAATACTCTAGATGCATGCTGGATAGCGGTCGATGAGTGGAGTAATAGTAGTAGATGCAGGCAGGAGTCGGTCTACTTGTCTCGGACGTGATGCCTATATACATGATCATACCTAGATATTCTCATAACTATGCTCAATTCTGTCAATTTCTCAACAGTAATTTGTTCACCCACCGTAGAATACTTATGCTCTTGAGAGAAGGCACTAGTGAAACCTATGGCCCCCAGGTCTCTTTCTCATCATATTAATCTCCATCACTTTATTATTGCTTTGCTTTTACTTTGCTTTTACGTTTTACTTTGCATCTCTATACCAAAAATACCAAAAATATTATTTATCATCTCTATCAAATCTCACTTTCGTAAGTGACCGTGAAGGGATTGACAACCCCTAAGCGCGTTGGTTGCGTTGAGCTATTGTTTTTGTGTAGGTACGAGGGACTTGTGTGTGGCCTCCTACTGGATTGATACCTTGGTTCTCAAAAACTGAGGGAAATACTTACGCTACTTTGCTGCATCATCCTCTCCTCTTCGGGGAAATCAAACGCAGTGCTCAAGAGGTAGCAACACCTAGTTGGTGTTGCGCGGCTCAGTGATGTAGAACCACGCCGATTGCCACCCCTTCACGATCTCGACATAGGAGCCTTCGAGCCAGGTGATGTCGGGCATTTTGCCCACCATGGCGCCTCCGCACTCTGCTTGCTGGCCGACCACCACCTTCGGTTTGACATTGAAGGTCTTCAGCCACAGGCCAAAGTGGGGCTTGATGCGGAGGAAAGCCTCGCACACGACGATAAACGCCGAGATGTTGAGGATGAAATTGGGGGCCAGATCATGGAAGTCCATCCCGTAATAGAACATAAGCTCGCGAACAAATGGGTGGAGGGGAAATCCCAGCCCACGGACGAAATGGGTAAGGAATACAACCCTTTCGTAGGGCTCGGGGGTAGGAACGATCTGCCCCTCGCTTGGGAGCCGGTGCGCGATATCCGCGGCCAGGTATCCGGCTTCCCGGAGCTTCGTGATGTTCTCCTCTGTAACGGAGGAGGCCATCCACTTGCCTCCCGCTCCGGACATGTTCAGAGTGTTTTTGTGGAGAAGATGTGAACTTGGGCGCTGGAGCTCGAGTGCGCGAGAATGGATGGGCAGGGAGGAAGAAGGCGTGGGTAGAAAAGAGGAGTCCTCATCCCTTTATAAGGGCGGTAGAAACTGCGTGCCTCCCCACTTGCCTGGTAAAACTCGCTTATTCCCCAAGCGTCATGATTGATGGCGCGGTTGGGTTACCCACACCCGTATTGATGAGAATCCCATGATAAGGGGACACGATCTCTGCTTCGACAAGACGTGCCAAGAAAACCGCCTCGCAATATGTGCAGTAGCGGCTTGAGAAAAACGGTTCGAATAATAACGGGGCCATGGCGTGATGTCACGTTATGAAAAGTTGCCAGCATATTAGATTTGTGGAAATATTACACTCTCTACGGTGGTGTGTGGAATTTGCTTTGCAGAGCGGGACACTATCCTTGTGTTCAAAATCTTCTATGGAGTATTCGGAGGAGGAACCCGCCTTGCAATGCCAAAGACAATCTGCGCGCTGGATTCATCGTCATTGAAGCCTGGTTCAGAGGCTACTGAGGGAGTCCTAGATTAGGGGGGTCCTCGGACAGCCGTACTATATACTTTGGCCAGACTGTTGGACTATTATGATACAAAATTGAAGACTTCGTCCCGTGTCCACATGGGACTCTCCTTTGTATGGAATGCAAGCTTGGCGATTTGGATATATAGATATCCTCCCTTGTAACCGACTCTGTGTAACCCTAGCCCCTCCGGTGTCTATATAAACCGGAGGGTTTTAGTCCGTAGGACAACAACAATCATACCATAGGCTAGCTTCTAGGGTTTAGCCTCTTCGATCTCGTGGTAGATCAACTCTTGTAATACTCATATCATCAAGATCAATCAAGCAGGAAGTAGGGTATTACCTCCATCGAGAGGGCCCGAACCTGGGTAAACATCGTGTCCCCCGCCTCCTGTTACCATCCACCTTAGACGCACAGTTCGGGACCCCCTACCCACTGATGATGCATGCTTTGTTGGGGGAGAGCGTGGCTACAGTCCGCCGCCTGGCGGGTGTTCACTGTAGCTACTCCCTGTCTCTTCTGATTAATGGCGCACAAACTCCAAGGGAGGGGGAGCACTACTGCAGGATGCTGCTAACGCGACACTACGATCAGAGACCCTTCGACGAAACTGTGTGCGATGCCATAATCGCAAACGGTGGTTTTAAAAACCGTCAAAAAAGGTGCAAAACGTTTGCGATGGAGGATGCATCAAACACGGTTCAGATTTTAGTTGCGTGTGTGATGCAGGGCATACGGTTCAGCTCAATTAACCATTTGCGATGCGGAGGAACAAAAGAAACGGACAGCCATATGAAGGTGTGTGCGATGTACAACATACGGTTCACTCGGATGAACTATTTGTCATTAGGCAACACAAAAGAAACGGTCAGCCAGATCAAAGTTGTGTGCGATATACAGCATGCGGTTCACTCGGATGAACTGTTTGCTTTGAGACATGAGAACAGAAACGGTTCAAATGAACAAGATGTGTGTGATACAGGGCAAACAGGTCTGTAATTGGAAACGTGTGCAAAGACCGATAACAACACAAACGATTACTGCTAACAAGCCTTGTGTGTTGTGAGCAAACGATTGCTGGTATACAATTGTGAGTGATTGATGAAAACATCACCGAGGGGTTCCATTGTTTAGTCCGTGTGCGATGTGATTTTCTTTGTTCGCACAACATCTACGCTCTGTCTACAGAGCATCAACATATGTACTTAAAAAGACAACATTGCATAATCAAATTAAGCATACAATTACACAAGTGACTACACACATAACATTTCCACACACTAAAGAAATCAATTACATGAATACTAAAGTAGGAGAAACGAGGATCTAATCATCTACTTATTGTTGCGACGACGCTTGCCATTGCTCTGCTTCCGGCTGGATCCCTGGTCGTTTTGGGGAAGGAGGCACTTCCTCATGTCAACGATCTACCTATACATGTCGTAGCTCATGTACGCCTCCTTGGCTGCGCACACGACGTGAGCTTTGTTGAGTTTCTCCATCCAGGCCGAGTGCCAGGAACGCTTGTCCTTGTTGCACAAATCCTTCATGTCTTTGTAGTAGGGGTCGATGATGGCCTCGGTGAGATGAACCAGCGAGTCCTTCTCATGCTCCTTACTTCCCTAGTGTCGGTGTAAAAACCGGCGGATCTCGAGTAGGGGATCCCGAACTGTGTGTCTAAGGCGGATGGTAACATGAGGCGGGGGACACAATGTTTACCCAGGTTTGGGCCCTCTCGATGGAGGTAATACCCTACTTCCTGCTTGATTGATCTTGATGATATGAGTATTACAAGAGTTGATCTACCACGAGATCAAAGAGGCTAAACCCTAGAAGCTAGCCTATGGTAGGATTGTTGTTGTCCTATGGATTAAAACCCTCCGGTTTATATAGACACAGGAGGGGCTAGGGTTACACAGAGTCGGTTACAAGGAAGGAGATCTATATATCCGAATCGCCAAGCTTGCCTTCCACGCAAAGGAGAGTCCCATCCGGAAACGGGACGAAGTCTTCAATCTTGTATCTTCATAGTCCAACAGTCCGGCCAAAGTATATAGTCCGGCTGTCCGAGGACCCCCTAATCCAGGACTCCCTCAGTAGCCCCTGAACCAGGCTTCAATGACGATGAGTCCGGCACGCAGATTGTCTTCGGCATTGCAAGGCAGGTTCCTCCTCCGAATACTCCATAGAAGTTTTTGAACACAAGGATAGTGTCCGGCTCTGCAAAACAAATTCCACACACCATCGTAGAGAGTATAATATTTCCACAAATCTAATCTGCTGACAACTTTTCATAACGTGACATCACGCCATGGCCCCGGTTATTATTCGAACCATTTTTCTCAACCCGCTACTGCACATATTGCGAGGCGGTTTTCTTGGCACTTCTTGTCGAAGCAGAGATGGTGTCCCCTTATCACGGGATTCGCATCAATACGGGTGTGGGTAACCCAACCGCGCCATCAATCACGACGCATGGGGAATAAGCGAGTTTTACCAGGCACGTGGGGAGGCACGCAGTTTCTACCGCCCTTATAAAGGGATAAGGACTCCTCTTTTCTACCCACGCCTTCTTCTTCCCTGCCCATCCATTCTCGCGCACTCGAGCTCCAGCGCCCAAGTTCGCATCTTCTCCGCAAAACACTCCGAACATGTCTGGAGCAGGAGGCAAGTGGATGGCCTCCTCCGTTACAGAGGAGAACATCACGAAGCTCCGGGAAGTCGGATACCTGGCCGCGGATATCGCGCACTGGCTCCCAAGTGCAGGGCAGATCGTTCCTACCCCCAAGCCCAACGAAAGGGTTGTATTCCTTACCCATTTCATCCGCGGGCTGGGATTTCCCCTCCACCCATTTGTTCGCGGGCTTATGTTCTACTACGGGTTGGACTTCCATGATCTGGTCCCCAATTTCATCCTCAACATCTCGGCGTTTATCGTCGTGTGCGAGGCTTTCCTCCGCATCAAGCCCCACTTTGGCCTGTGGCTGAAGACCTTCAATGTCAAAACGAAGGTGGTGGTCGGCCAGCAAGCGGAGTACAGAGGCGCCATGGTGGGCAAAATGCCCAACGTCACCTGGCGTGAAGGCTCCTATGTGGAGACCGTGAATGGGTGGCAATCGGCGTGGTTCTACATCACCGAGCCGCACGACACCAACTGGTTGGCGGCCCCCGAATTCCGATCCGGCATCCCCATGCGGCTAACCTCCTGGAAAGAGAAGGGATTATCTTGGGGTTCAACGGTGGAGCTGATCGGACTCTAGAACTGTGTTAAAAACATGATAAGCAAGAAAATCAAGCTTGTCAACGTGGTCCAGGTCATGCTCTTCCGCCGGATCCTCCCGTGTCAAAGACGGGCATTCAATATGTGGGAGTTCAGCTCGGCAAAGCACCAGACGCTGCGAGAACTCTTCGAAACGACGCACCACGACATCTGGAGGGTGCTGTTCAAGTCTGCCGAGGTACCTCCTTCCCTTATCGAGGACCGCGGACTCAGCGCAAAGCGCCCTGCTAATCTGGTAAGCTCCTTATATCTCATAAGGTGTTTCTTTCCCTAGTATAATTATCTGAGGGATCTGAGCCTCCACATTATTTGACAGGAATGGGTCGCGACAGCGGAGCGGATCGACTGTCCGGCCCCACTGCCCGAAGATCCAGCAAGTACTCTCCTGACGGAGATGCTGGTTCCGGCGCCCTATGAGGCGCCGGAGAAGAAGGCCAAGAAGAAGGCCGCGGGGACCAGGAAAGGTTTCCGGCGCAAGGTTGTATCGGAATTGTCGTCCGATAACACCGAGACGCCCTCCTCCCACGAAGATGAGGAGGAGGAAGAGGAAAATTCTCCCCATCTAGCCGGAGGGATAAGAAAAGGAAGGCCGCCCCATTCAGGGAGGCCGAAGGGTCCAAGAAGGGAAGAGCCCTCCTTCTGGACCGCTCCACCATGGCCGCGTTCAACAACGAGGAGTGGTTGCCCAGGGACAAGTCCCTGGCGAAGTCGTAAGTATCTGGATACCATAATAGTTCTGGTATATTTCATTTTATTGTTTCTTATCATGCCGAACATGATCATGCAGCCCACCCAAGGACAGTCTCGACGTATCCTCTTCGGATGGGTCTCTGGGCCTGTCGGAGATGAACAGTGATTCACTCCTGACCGCCTCCTCCCCCGCCCTACGGATGACGCCGAGGTGTTGTCCTGAAGGGCACCAAGCCAAGGGAAGGTAGTTCTGGGGGCGCCCCAAGGCGACCTCCCGGACGCCGGGCGCATGGGAGGCAAGGCTCCCATGGGCCCTAATGACGGGGGCAGCAAGTCCGGCCCCGGCCGAATATTGCGCCGGAACCTCCCGTGGTTCCGGACTCTGTCGGGCGACCCCTCACAAAGGGGGGCGAGCCATTTGTGCTGATGGCCTCTGTCCATCCAGAGGCACCGGACAACTTGCTGGAAGCGCTTCGTGGCGCTTCCATTGGCGAAGAGCACCGCACTGTCATGTGTGCGGTGGTAGAGAAGGTTCAGTCCGCTAAAAGCAAACTGACTGAAGCCTGTGACAGACTCTTAACAGGCTTTGAGGTAAGTAATCAATTTATAAGAAAATGCTATAGCATAGACAGTAGCCCCTGATGCTCTGTTTGGCGTTCGCAAATAAAGGCCGAACAAAGGATCAAATAATAATCACAGGAGTCTAATCAGAATGTGTCTTATGTGAATAAGCAGGCTTCGCTGCTGGCCACTGCCGCTCGCACTGCGGAGGTCTCCGCACTGAAGCGGGACCTTGAGCGGTCTGAAAAGAGCTCGGCCTTACCAAGAGGCAGCTCGAAGAGTACAAAGGTAAGTAATACACGTCCGTATATTCATAAGGAATAAAAAAAGAATGTGGTTGTTAAGTCACAGGATCATCATGAATTTTGCTAGGGGCCACGACCGAAGTGGCGGCCCTAAAGTAGCGCTATCCGAGGCCAAAGACAAAGTGGCCAAGGAGCGCACCGAGCGCGAGAAGCAAGAGGCTCGAGTCGGCGAGGTGCAGAAAGAGCTCCAGTATTTCGTCAAAAAATACGAGTCCTAGGAGCGTGACTCTAAGTTGCAAGGGTCTGAGCTTGCGAGGGCCCTTGAGAACGCAAAAAATGCCAAGGCCGAAGCCCACAAGGCCCTCCAGGAGCTTCACGCGGTCCAAAAGAGAGCGGCGGGTAAGGAATTCATTATGCAAAGCAAGCATGTGAAGGAAACTTTCCTTTTACTTACCCGAGTTCGGAGCTCTCCAGGAGCGTTCGCAGATCTTCCCTGCAGTGTGTCCGATGCCGCGGAATTTTACCGGGTTGAGGAAGGGAGCTCGATGGAGAAGTTTTTCTGGTCTCAGTATACTGGGACCGAACATCCGATGCCCTTTAGCGACCAGTTGAAGCAATTGGTCGAGATCCACAAGGCGGCCGAATAGGCCATGAAGGGCCTCATAGTCCGGATGTGGCCCGGTGAGCCCCTGCCTAGCAGCTACTTCGACCTGGTGAGGCGGCTTGTGAATGCCTGCCGACTGTTTGAAGTCATAAAGCGGTCAGTCTGCATTGAGGGTGCGCGCAGGGCTTTTGCCTGAGCGAAAGTGCACTGGGTGAAGATGGACGCCGAGAAGCTGGTGAAGGAGGGGCCACCGGAGGGCAAGGAGCATCGCCGCCCCGAAAAGTATTATGACAACGTCCTGAAGGGTGCCCGCCTTGTGGCGGAGGAATGTTCTAAGGATGTAATATTTTAATGAATGTACTCATGTGATCCTGTAATATGAAAACGAGTTCGTCCGTGCTATATAACGCTTGTTGATTTAAAATATTACCTTCTGTGCGGCCGTTTATAAAATCTGAGAGTTGGCCAGTCGTTGGCTTCTGCCCTCATGTAGCTAGTACTGAGGTGTTCGGGATAAATCTGATCACTCTTTATCCCAGTTTTGGGTCCTTCGAAGGAGGTGTTCAGCACAATGAACCAGGCAATCAGACTATAAGGCTTTATCACTCTCACTTAGCCATAGAAGTCTACAATTTTAAATTTTGGCGAAGCCCCTAGTATTCAGAAGGCCGAACTTGGGGTGCTATGAACGCCTAAATCAGACAAGGCCGACTCCTCGCCCGAAGCGGAAAAAATCTTTAGGGATTTGGGACCTCTCGAACAGCGACCAGCTCTCACCGCATCATGACAGTCAGTTTTCGGCTTTCTCTACTGAGGTGCTCGTCCGAAAGAACCGGGACACAATTGCAGCAGTTCTCCCAGCGCTACCTTAGCCAATATAGCGGAATGTAAGGCACCAATACATGGGAGCCGGGCAAACCCAATTATTGGCCCAATACATGATTCGGAGCTGATGCATATAATGTTATAAGTTCGGGGTGCCGCACTGTCGAAAGTGTTCGGACTTTTCTTGCCGTGTTATGGGGTACACTGAAGCCCCTGGCGTACTGAACGTACCAGAATGTATGGGAGCAACTTGTCATGAATAGACAAATAAGGAAAAAAAGAAGATGAAGAAATGTAATAATAAGCTGACATTATGCATTGTTATTTATAGGATACGTCAAAGCATATGTGTATAAGTAGTACAATAAGCAAAAATAGGACTATCTGACATGTCCGATCCAAGGGCGAGCTGCGTGCGGGTATGTAAAACAGGTACAACGATCGGTATGAGAGACCACCTGGGTATTCCCTTGTACGTCAAAGCTTCTTGCTCCCTTGGTGCTTCCCTCCCATGATGGGTCCGATGATCTAGCTACTGGAGAGGGCCTCCAGAGAATAGGGTCCTGAAAGGAAGAAAATGATAAAGATATACTGGTCCTGAGGCGGTTGAACCACATTATGGGACGTGCCATAGCCGTGCCTCCGCCTATACCCATGGTATCTTTAGTGCGTAGTTATGTATGCGCAACGTAAATTTCGTTGCTTGACTGGGACTAGGACGGAGGCCGAATTGCTAGGCGAGCTCTAAACGCGACTGGCGGTTCTGTTGCAGGTTATTCTGGACTCGCTTGAATGTGTCTGTGGACCTTGTCGCCGAATTGGCGGTTTTCCTCAAAAGGCTGCTTTGCATTTCTGCTGCAAGGGCCGCAGTGTGCTCCTCCATGCGGAGCGAGTGTTCTGTGTTTCTGTTAACTGTTATAACCCCGTGAGGTCCTGGCATTTTGAGCTTGAGGTATGCATAATACAGTACCGCATTGAATCTAGCAAATGCGGTTCGTACGAGTAGTGCGTGATAGCCACTGCGGAAGGGGACGATATCGAAGATTAACTCTTCGCTTTGGAAGTTATCCGGAGATCCAAAGACCACTTCCAGTGTGATTGAGCCCGTGCAACAGGCCTCTACACCTGGTATGACACCTTTGAAGGTGGTTTTTGTGGGTTTGATCCTCAAGGGGTCTATACCCATTTTGCGCACCGTATCCTGATAAAGCAGGTTCAGGCTGCTGCCACCGTCCATAAGGACTCGAGTGAGGTGGAATCCGTCGATGATAGGATCAAGGACCAATGCGGCAGGACCGCTATGACGGATACTAGTGGGGTGGTCCCTGCGATCAAAAGTGATTGGACAAGAAGACCATGGGTTGAACTTTGGGGCGACTGGCTCCATCGCGTAGACGTCTCTGAGTGCACGCTTCCGTTCCCGCTTGGGGATATGGGTTGCGTATATCATGTTCACCGTTTTCACTTGGGGAGGAAATTTCTTCTGTCCTCCTGTGTTCGACGGCCGGGACTCCTCCTCGTCATCGCTATGTAGCCCCTTTTCCTTGCTTTAGGCATTCAACTTGCCGGCCTGTTTGAACACCCAGCATTCTCTGTTGGTGTGGTTGGTTGGCTTATCGGGGGTGCCGTGAATTTGACATGAGCAGTCGAGTATGCGGTCCAAACTGGACGGGCCCGAATTGTTTCTTTTGAACGGCTTTTTCCGCTGACCGGATTTAGAGCCACTGAATCCGGCATTGACTGCCATGTCTTCGGCATTATCGCCGTTGTTGCGGCGCTTGTATCTGTTGCGACATGGCTTGCCATTGCTGTCTCTAGCCTCCGATGTGCTAGGGTTGCTTGCTGTGTTGTTACTACGGGCCAACTAGCTATCCTCGCCCACGCAGAAGTGGGTCATGAGTGTTGTGAGGGCTGCCATGGACTTTGGCTTCTCTTGGCCGAGATGTCCAGCGAGCCACTCGTCACGGATGTTATGTTTAAAGGACGCTAGGGCTTCGGCATCCAGACAGTCCACAATTTGGTTCTTTTTGGTTAGGAACCGAGTCCAAAATTTCCTGGCTGACTCTCCGGGCTGTTGTGTTATGTGACTTAAATCACCAGCATCCGGTGGTCGCACATAAGTGCCCTGGAAGTTGTCCAGGAATGCTTCTGCCAGGTTCTCCCAACTTCCGTTGGAGTTTGCTGGCAAGCTATTTAGCCAATGCCGAGCTGGTCCTTTGAGTTTTCACGGGAGGTACTTGATGGCGTGTAGATCATCCCCACGGGCCATGTGAATGTGGAGGAAGAAATCCTCTATCCATACCGCGGGGTCAGTAGTACCATCGTATGATTCAATGTTCACGGGTTTAAATCCTTATGGGAATTCATGATCCATTACTTCATCAGTGAAGCATAGGGGGTGTGCGGCGCCTCTGTGCCGGGCTATGTCACGACGCAGTTCGTACGAGTCTTGTCTGCTGTGTTCGGCCCGGCCAGATTTGCTTTTTGTATATGCGGCATGACGGTCATCTTCATGTGTTGGGGCGCGCCCTCGTGATCCGAAGATTGATCTTTTGTGTCCTGCTTTGTTTTCCTATACGTCTCGCAGGTCCTGTGTGTTACCCCGGGCCTTGCTGTTTTTGTTTGACTGGCGATGGGGTGCGGGCTGGAATTCGGGCTTATATGCCACTTTGTCGCGGCCATGAGGTGGCCGGTCTGCTGCATCATACGCTGGAAGCGCATGCTTTAATGCTTCCTCTTCAAGTTGGGGTAGCAACCCACGCTTTGGGAAACTTTTGATTGGGCGCTCAAGTTTGTGTTTCGCGGCTGCCAGGACCTTAGTCCATCTATTTGATAGCAGATCTTGCTCATCTTCAAGCTGTTGTTGCTTTTTCTTCAGGATTTTTGCTGTGGCAATAAGTCAGCGCTTGAAGCGCTCCTGTTCGGCGGGATCCTCAGGCACGATAAATTCTTCATCGCTGAGGCTCACCTCGTCTGCGGAGAGAGGCATGTAATTGTCATCCTCTGATTCTACGTATGTTGCCTGTTCCTTGGGGCTGGCTTGCCCATCCTCCTGCTCAAAGCCTGGCTGGAGGGGATTGTCTTTGTCTTCGGCACTATTTGCAGCGTTATTGTCTCCTATGCCGGTATCGCTGTTTTTGCTATGGCGGGGCTTAGAGCGGCACTGATGATGCCGGTTCTTGGATTGCTTCTCGGGGGATCATCCTTTGTTGCCTTATTGCCATCGATTTCTTTGGGGGTGTCCACCATGTATATATCATACGATGAGGTGGCAGTCCAGTGCCCTGTGGGCGGTCGTTCCTGTTCGTCTCCCGCATCGTCGTCCATACCGTCGATGTCTTCGGAATCGAAGTCGAGCATGTCAGTTAGGTCGTCAACAGTGGCTACCAAGTGGGTGGTGGGTGGGGAACGAATTTCTTTGCCGTCCGCTTCCCACTCGAGCCGGACATAGTTCGGCCAAGGGTCTCCTGACAAGGAGAGAGACCGTAATGAGTTTAGCATGTCGCCTACGGGCGAGTGCTGAAAGATATCCACGGAGGTGAACTCCATGATCGGTGCCTAATCAGATTGGATGGGAACGGACGCGAGCGGTTCGGAGTCTGTGGCCGGGGACGAATCCGAGTGTCCGGCAACATAGGTCTCATAGGAGGTGAAGTCAGTATTCGGCTCTATCGCCGCTGAGTGTAGAGCCTCCATGGCGGGGTCCATCCACCCATCCTCGGATGGCGCGATCTGTTCCGGATTGAGGGCCGGAGTACTTACAGGTGTGATCTCCCAAACACTGTCCGATGGCAGAACTAAATCATGCTCATCGTGACTGTGCGGCGTACCTGACATGGGTTCGAATCCGTCGAAGATCAAGTCTCCGCGGATGTCGGCGGTATAGTTCAAGCTTCCAAACCTGACCTGATGGCCAGGGGCGTAGCTCTCGATCTGCTCCAGATGGCCGAGTGAGTTGGCCCGTAGTACGAAGCCGCCGAATACGAATATCTGTCCGGGCAGGAAAACCTCACCCTGGATCGCATCATTACCGATGATCGAAGGAGCCATCAAGCCTTATGATGATGATATAGTGGAAATCTCAATGAAAGCACCAATGTCTGTGTCAAAACCGGCGGATCTCGGGTAGGGGGTCCCGAATTGTGCGTCTAAGGCGGATGGTAATAGGAGGCGGGGGACACAATGTTTCCCAGGTTCGGGCCCTCTCGATGGAGGTAATACCCTACTTCCTACTTGATTGATGTTGATGATATGAGTATTACAAGAGTTGATCTACCACGAGAACGAAGAGGCTAAACCCTAGAAGCGAGCCTATGGTATGATTGTTGTTGTCCTACGGACTAAAACGCTCCGGTTTATATAGACACTGGAGGGGCTAGGGTTACACAGAGTCGGTTACAAGGGAGGAGATCTATATATCCGAATCGCCAAGCTTGCCTTCCACGCTAAGGAGAGTCCCATCCGGACACGGGACGAAGTCTTCAATCTTGTATCTTCATGGTCCAACAGTCCGGCCAAAGTATATAGTCCGGCTATCCGAGGACCCCCTAATCCAGGACTCCCTCACCTAGATCCTGTATTGGCCCTGGATGTCGACAAGATTCTGGCAGGCGATGCCCGAATTCTCAAGCGCCTTTACATTGTTGGTGGTGTCCACCATAGCGAACATGTAGTGGGGGATGTTGACAAACCTGGCGAAATGCTCGCAAGGCCTTGTGGCCAGGCAGTAGTGGTAGATGAGTACGTGGTGGCACACACACATCTGGGCAACGGCGACCTTGGGATGAGACCCGGCATGAGCGCGGGTGTACTCGAGGTTGAACCCGACCACCTTGTACTTCTCCGCGGCAAGCAACAGCTCCATGATGTGGATGGAGTGCTCCACCCAGACCGGGTCGTTGGTGTACACCACCGAGAGGTCCATGAACCTTCTATGGGTGTCCACCACGACACGTATGGTGAACTGCTGCTCGTTGTCGGCAGCCGCTCGGAGCGCCATTGGAGCCGCACAGGATACCCTCTAAGAATTTATCATGGTGGGTGTGCTTCTTGCAATGGTGGGGCGCGATCGAAAGGTTGAAGAGACACAAGGGTAGGTTAAATGGCCGTTGTAATAAATGGGGGCCGGCCGGCCTGTAATCGTCACATCTTGTCAAGGTGTTCATATCAGAGGATTCCACTGCACGCTTGACAACACCGCACCGCACGCGTGGGCTCGAAGAGGCGCCAAATGTATCGTCGGTGAGCCTGTTCCTGCGTTACCACGCTGTTTACCACGCAAGCTTCCCGCCCGGCTAGTTTGGCCATGCATCGGCTAGAAGAGGGACAAATCGTGGATGTTTATTGGCAAAAAGCTTTGTAAAAACGAAGTGTGTGGAATGACTTCGGTCATAAGTTTACCCTTGGGTGATGAGGTCATAGTTACACAGAAGGGTGATGATGGACACTTGAGTGCGATAATTAATTCTGTGCTCTACAGTGCACACGGTGGAAGAAACCAACTGTGTGCAATAATGTCAAAGATCGCAGTCGAGTTAGCTATACAGATCGTGTACTGTGAGATCGACAAGGTAAACTGATTCGAGAATGGTTAATAAAATATAAGACCATTGCATATTAAGGTCCAAATAGTGCTAGCAATATACAAGTCTCATACGATGCCATTTCAATGATTGTACCACAAAAGATCAAAGTGTTACAAGGTTCAAATTCCAAAGTTATATGGCCCAAATTCGAAGATTACAAGGTTCAAATTGATATTAGAAATGAAATTCAGCTCATCAGCTGCAAACGCTCGCGCTGATCCGCTGAACATGGATATCAGAGAGGTTCAAACTAATATCACTGCTTCTAAGTCTGGCTTCGAAACCTCACAATTTTTGCAAAGGGGTCAGCCACTGAGAAGTTATGTATGGGGTTGACATGATGACTTCCGATTACTCTGTCATCTGAAGTTCTAAAACGAAATTTAGCATTTTTGGAGCCTACTCCATTTTGCCGTAGTTCTAAAACGAAATAAAAGTAGGGCAAACCTCATTTCCTTTGACACCCTTACTCTGAGAACAAAGAACCTGGCGAATATAATCTCCGGTAAGGTCCCTTGGTAGGAGTTCAAAGTAATTTCTGAGAGATGAAGATCTAGGCATTCGACGTGATTGTCATATTGTATCACATTATGCACCACTAGGCCTTATCTTATCTGCAAAAGAAGAAAACGTGTTGGTGCCTACATGCAGTTTTGAACATTACTGCAAGACTAGCTATTTGGTTTGCAGGATTTGTAAAATGCACTAACATGCCATCTTCGATCTGACATGATTAATGATACGTCTCCAACATATCTATAACTTATGAAATATTCATGCTATTATATTATCCATCTTAGATGTTTAATGGGCCTTTATATGCTGTTTTATATGATTTTTGGGACTAACCTATTAACCTAGAGCCCACTGCGAGTTTTTGTTGTTTCCTTGTTTTTGAGTATCACAGAAAAGGAAAATCAAACGGAGTCCAATTGACCTGAAAATTCACGGAGATTGTTTTTGGACCAGAAGAAGCCCACGGAGTACCAGAGATGGACTAGAGGAGTCCCATGGCCACCACGAGGGTGGGGGCCGCCCCTACCCCCCTGGGCGCGCCCCCTATCTCGTGGCCGCCTCTGGGACCCGCCTGACGTGTTCTCGACTCCAACACCTCTTATATATACCCAAACTTCCAGAAAGAAACCTAGATCGGGAGTTCCGCTGCCGCAAGCCTCCGTAGCCATCGAAAAGCAATCTAGACCCATTCCGGAACCCTGCCGGAGGGGGGAATCCCTCTCCGGTGGCCATCATCATCATCCTGGTGCTCTGCATGACGAGGAGGGAGTAGTTCACCCTCGGGGCTGAGGGTATGTACCAGTAGCTATGTGTTTGATGTCTCTCTCGTGTTCTTGATTTGGCACGACCTTGATGTATCGTGAGCTTTGTTACTATAGTTGGATCTTATGATGTTTCTCCCCCTCTACTCTCTTCTAATGGATTGAGTTTTCCCTTTGAAGTTATCTTATCGGATTGAGTCTTTAAGGATTTGAGATCACTTGATGTATGTTTTGGTGATCAACTTGCGAGTTCTGTGACCTCGTGAACTTATGCATAGGGGTTGGCACACATTTTCGTCTTGACTCTCTGGTAGAAACTTTGGGGCACTCTTTGAAGTTCTTTGTGTTGGTTGAATAGATGAATCTGAGATTGTGTGATGCATATCTTATAATCATACCCACAGATACTTGAGGTGACATTGGAGTATCTAGGTGACATTAGGGTTTGGTGTTATTCTAGTACGAACTCTAGGATAGATCGAATGGAAAGAATAGCTTCGTGTTATTTTACTATGGACTCTTGAATAGATCGATCAGAAAGGATAACTTTGAGGTGGTTTCGTACCCTACAATAATCTCTTCGTTTGTTCTCCGCTATTAGTGACTTTGGAGTGACTCTTTGTTGCATGTTGAGGGATAGTTATATCATCCAATTATGTTATTATTGTTGAGAGAACTTGCACTAGTGAAAGTATGAACTCTAGGCCTTGTTTCCTAGCATTGCAATACCGTTTTTGCTCACTTTTATCATTAGTTACCTTTCTATTTTTATATTTTCATATTACAAAAACCTATATCTACCATGCATATTGCACTTATATCACCATCTCTTCACCGAACTAGTGCACCTATACTATTTACCATTGTATTGGGTGTGTTGGGGACACAAGAGACTCTTTGTTATTTGGTTGCAGGGTTGCTTGAGAGAGACCGTCTTCATCTTGCGCCTCCCATGGATTGATAAACCTTAGGTCATCCACTTGAGGGAAATTTGCTACTGTCCTACAATCCTCTGCACTTGGAGGCCCAACAACGTCTACAAGAAGAAGGTTGTGTAGTAGATGTAAAGCTCTTTTGTAGCGCCGTTGCCGGGAAGGTTAGCGCTTGAAGGTATATCTTTAGATCTTGCAGTCAAATCTTTTAGTTTCTTGTTTTATCACTAGTTTAGTTTAAAAAAGAAAACTACAAAAAAATGGAATTAAGATTGCCTCAAATGCTTCATATTTTTAATGTCTTTCGTGAAAATAAGGATTCCGATAATTGTGCCAAAGTGTTAGAAGAAGAATGCATTAAAATGTTTGGCACTAAATATTTAAATGATGAGCATGATTGCAATGTTGTTAGTATGAATTCCTTGGATATCCATGATGCTACTGATATGCAAAGCCACAAGCTTGGGGATGCTATGTTTGATGAAGATGATATTTTTTTCTCCCCAAGTTTTGATGAGAAAATTTATTATGATAATAGCAAGCCTCCTAGTTATGATGATTATATTGATAAAAGTGGATTCAGAGAGGTCATGATTTGTATGCTATTAAGAGTAATGATAACCATGAAACTTGTCATCATGATTTTAGTTTTCAATTGGATTATGTCTCACATGATAGTTATTTTGTTGAGTTTGCTCCCACTTCTATTCATGAGAAGAAATTTGCTTATGTGGAGAGTAATAAAAATTCTATGCTTGTGGCTCATGAAAATAATGCTTTATGATAGTTATATTGTTGAATTCATTCATGATGCTACTGAAAATTATTATGAGGGAGGAATATATGCTTGTAGGAATTGCAATAATATTAAGTTTCCTCTCTATGTGCTTAAAGTTTTGAAGTTATTCTTGTTTTGCCTTCCTATGCTAGTTGATTATTGTTCCCATAAGTTGTTTGCTCACAAAATCCCTATGCATACGAAGTGGCTTAGACTTAAATGTGCTAGCTATATTCTTCATGATGCTTTCTTTATATTTCAAATCTTATCTTTTATGTGAGCATCGTTGAAATCTCATGCCTAGCTAAAAGGCATTAAAAAAGCGCTTGTTGGGAGACAACCCAATATTTACCCCTATTGTTTTGGTGTTTCCACATGATTAAGCTACTGTACTAATAATGTTTTATAGCTTTTGTTTCAATAAAGTGCCAAGTAAAGCCTTTAGGATCTTCTTGGGTGATTGTTGTTTCATCTTGCTGATAAAAACAGAAAGTATGCGCTCATGAAAATAATTACCATCTTTTACCAGAGAGCGATAAAATACCAATTCCAACTGAAGTAGATCAATATGGAAATTTTCCTTGTTGTCCTAATTTGGCAGAATTTTTGGAGTGACCGAAGTATTCGAACTATCCAGATTGCTACACACTGTTCTGTTTTTGACAGATTCTGTTTTCTATGTGTTATTTGCTTATTTTGATGAATCTATGAGTAGTATCGGAGGGTATGAACCATAGAGAAGTTGGAATACAGTAGATATTACACCAATATGAATTTAGAATGAGCTCACAACAGTACCTAAGTGGTGATTTATTTTCTTATACTAACGGAGCTTACGAGTTTTCTGTTAAGTTTTGTGTTGTGAAGTTTTCAAGTTTTGGGTAAAGATTCGATGGACTATGGAATAAGGAGTGGCAAGAGCCTAGGTTTGGGGATGCCAAAGGCACCCCAAGGTAATATTCAAGGACGACCAAGAGCCTAAGCTTGGGGATGCCCCGGATGGCATCCCCTCTTTCGTATTCGTTCATCGGTAACTTTACTTAAAGCTATATTTTTATTTACCACACGATATGTGTTTTGCTTGGAGCATCAATTTATTTTATTTTGATTTGATTTCTGTTATTTAGAATAACTTTTTTGCATCTTTTTGCTCAATAAAAGTAGCAATGATAGCCTTTGTCATGCTTATTTTGCAAGTATGCATGTTGTTGTTTGAAAACAGAAAGTTTACCGCTGTTGCAAAAATTCCCTAAAAAGTCAGAATGTGATAAAATGTTGAAAATTTTTGCAGAATGATCTCTGGTAAATTTTCTTCAGCATGGTAAATTTTCATAATGTTTGGAGTTAGGGAAGTATTGATACTCTTGCATTCTTTACAGACTATACTGTTTTGGAAGATTGATGTTATGTTTGCATTGTTTGCATATGTTTGCTTGTTTAATGATTCTATTTGAGGATAGGAGTATTAAATATGCAGAGGTATTTAGTATGAAATGTTGAATAATAATTTTGGTGATTTTCTACAGTAGAGAATGATAAGGTTTTTGCATTGGTTTATACTAACTTATCTCATGAGTTCTTGTTGAGTTTTGTGTGGATGGAGCTATTGAGATTTAGGAAAACCGTGATATGAGAAAAATTAAGGAGACACAAAAGCTCAAGCTTGGGGATGCCCAAAGCACCCCAAAATAATATTCCAAGAAGTCTCAAGCATCTAAGCTTGGGGATTCCCCGATAGGCATCCCACCTTTTCTCTTCAACAATTATCGGTTAGTATCAGTCGAGGCTAAGTTTTTGCTTCTTCACATGATGTGTGCTATTCTTAGGATGCCATTTTTTGCTTGATGCTTGAATAATATCCCAAGATCTGAAATTCGTAAATGTTAGAGAGTCTTCACATAGTTACATAATTATTTGACTACTCATTGATCTTCACTTATATCTTTTGGAGTAGTTTGTCATTTACTCACGTGCCTCACTTATATATCCCAGGAGTAAATGGTTGAATGAATTGAATATCATAAATCTGAAATTATATATGTTTCATATGCTTATACCATGGGGAGTAATGACTTCACATGTAGGAAGTAGAGGTGGTTAATTTATTGAAAGCTAGCAAACATAGTATTGGTCACTTGAACAATTCATGAAAGAATATTGAAGGAAGAGAGGTTTCACATATAATATACTATCTTGGACATCTTCTATGATTGTGAGCCCCATTAATTATTTTCAAACTTAATCAAATTAGTTGAAGTTGGACAAGGAAGACAACTTAACGACTTATGTTTGGGTATATTTGTATAGAATTTATATTGCTATAGATCCTCCAACATGTGGTGCTTGCTTTTTAGAATCTTTTGCTAGACAAAATCTCTGTACAAAGCGGGAATACTGCTTATGCATCCAAAATCCTTGAACCAAGTTTCTTCCATGAGTGTCCACCATATTTACCTATATGCGGTATATACCTGCCGATCCAAGTAAATTTGCATGTGCCAAACTCTAAACCTTCAAAAAATAACCTATTTTGTATGCCCGAATCACTCATGCAGCGACTAGGGGCTATCAGTATCTTCCATGCTAGGTGGGTTATTCTCACGATGAGTGGACTCCGCTCATCATTCACGAGAAAATGGCTGGTAACTGGGATGCCCAGTCCTATAATCAAAAGATGAAAAACAAAATCACAAATAATTTAAACAAAACTCCACCAGGATTGTTGATAGTTGGACGACACCCGTTGTTTCGGACAAGCCGTGGAGTGTGATTGTTGGTGGAGGGGGAGTAAAAACTTTACCTTTCTGTTTGGGAACCGCCTATAATGTATCTAGTATGGAAGACATTGGGAACTCTTGGTCGTTATGTTGACAATGAAAGCATACCTCTCAAAATTATTTTCATCTCTGTTTTAAAGCTTCGAGCTCTCGCACCTCTGCAAATCCCCGCTTCCCTCTGCGAAGGGCCTATCTTTTACTTTTATGCAAGAGTCAGTATTATTCCTTCTCATTCCAACCTACTCTTTAGTTGGAAAGCATCATGTGATGGGGAAAGATCTAAGCATATATGGCCATTCAAATATATTTGATCATGAATTATTATTGTTGACAATTATCTATATGATAAATAAGTTGGGAGGCGAAAAATTATGCCCCTATCTTTCTCTGTGTTAAATGGATGCTATCTGTTCTCAAAATATGCTTTGAGTGGTAGCAATCATGGAAGATTACATGATAGTTGAGTATGTGGGATTTGCTAAATCAAAGCTCTTACATAGACCCTTCGTGAAAATAAGATGAATTGCAATTGTTTGATGACTGAGAACATAGCTTGTTAGTTTTCAAGAAAGTTTATGGTCTATGCTTTAACATGTGAATAGCTTGTTACTTGATCATGAGAAGTTTTATGAGATGAGCTACTATTATGACATATAATGATGCTAGAAAAGGTGATTGAAATTATCATTGATCAAACTTGTGCTCCTGCTAGCATTCACACTTCATAAATTATTTCTTTTATCATTTACCTACTCGAGGACGAGCATGAATTAAGCTTGGGGATGCTGATACGTCTCCAACATATCTATAATTTATGAAGTATTCATGCTATTGTATTATCCATCTTAGATGTTTAATGGGCCTTTATATGCTGTTTTATATGGTTTTTGGGACTAACATATTAACCTAGAGCCCAGTGCCAGTGCCAGTTTCTGTTTTTCCTCTTTTTGAGTATCGCAGAAAAGGAAAATCAAACGGAGTCCAATTGACCTGAAAATTCACGAAGATTATTTTTGGACCAGAAGAAGCCCACGGAGTACCGGAGATGGACTAGAGGAGTCCCGAGGCCACCACGAGGGTGGGGGGCGCGCCCTACCCCCTGGGCGCGCCCCCTATCTCGTGGCCGCCTCGGGGACCCCCTGACTTGTTCCCGACTCCAACACCTCTTATATATACCGAAACTTCCAGAAATAAACCTAGATCGGGAGTTCCGCCACCGCAAGCCTCCGTAGCCACCGAAAACCAATCTAGACCCGTTCCGGCACCCTGCAGGAGGGGGGAAACCCTCTCCGATGGCCATCTTCATCATCCTGATGCTCTCCATGACGAGGAGGGAGTAGTTCACCCTTGGGGCTGAGGGTATGTACTGGTAGCTATGTGTTTGATCTCTCTCTCTCATGTTCTTGATTTGGCACGATCTTGATGTATCACGAGCTTTGCTACTATAGTTGGATCTTATGATGTTTCTCCCCCTATACTCTATTGTAATAGATTGAGTTTTCCCTTTGAAGTTATCTTATCGGATTGAGTCTTTAAGGATTTGAGAACACTTGATGTATGTCTTGCGTGGGGTACCCGTGGTGACAATGGGGTATTCTATTGATCCACTTGATGTATGTTTTGGTGATCAACTTGCGGGTCCCGTGACCTCGTGAACTTATGCATAGGGGTTTGCACACATTTTCGTCTTGACTCTCCAGTAGAAACTTTGGGGCACTCTTTGAAGTTCTTTGTGTTGGTTGAATAGATGAATCTGACATTGTGTGATGCATATCTTATAATCATACCCACGGATACTTGAGGTGACATTGGAGTATCTAGGTGATATTAGGGTTTTGGTTGATGTGTGTCCTAAGGTGTTATTCTAGTAAAAACTCTAGGATAGATCGAATGTAAAGAATAGCTTCGTGTTATTTTACTACAGACTCTTGAATAGATCGATCATAAAGGATAACTTTGAGGTGGTTTCATACCCTACAATAATCTCTTCATTTGTTCTCCGCTATTAGTAACTTTGGGGTGACTCTTTGTTGCACGTTGAGGGATAGTTATATCATCCAATTATGTTATTATTGTTGAGAGAACTTGCACTAGTGAAAGTATGAACCCTAGGCCTTGTTTCCTAGCATTGCAATACCGTTTTCGCTCACTTTTATAATTAGTTACCTTGCTGTTTTTATATTTTCATATAACGAAAATCTATATCTACCATCCATATTGCACTTGTATCACCATCTCTTCACCGAACTAGTGCACCTATTCAATTTAACATTGCATTGGGTGTGTTGGGGACACAAGAGACTCTTTGTTATTTGGTTGCAGGGTTGCTTGAGAGAGACCGTCTTCATCCTACGGCTCCCACAGATTGATAAACCTTAGGTCATCCACTTGAGGGAAATTTGCTACTGTCCTACAACCCTCTGCACTTGGAGGCCCAACAACGTCTACAAGAAGAAGGTTGTGTAGTAGACATCAATTAACATGGGCATTTGATTAATTACATTCTAGAAAAAATGTAGCCTTCTTCACAAGAGGTTGGAGTGGATGAAAAGTTCCCTAAGAAAACTAGTACAGATGAATCCAAAGGAGAAATGCTTATTGATTGTAACCATATGGATCAAGCAACCAATATGGGGGAGACATGTATGTACTGAAATCCTCCAAAAGAACCTTCAGAAATTGTAGTACATTGTCATTGTAAACTTGGAAAAAGGCGTCACAAATTGAACTCCATTATTGTTAACATTTAACAGGAAAGGATCATCACCTCGATATATTGCTTCTCCAGGCATGGAAAGCATCTCAGGAAACTGACAACTTGCTCCAGGCCGGGCCCGATAGATTCTAGTGCCAAGACCTTCACTATGCGCAGTTTCGGGGTCAAGCTTTTCGAAATCATTTTTGAATGACTGACAAGCAAACATCTTCAAAATTAGAAATAATTTTAATTTGTAGAAGGAGAGGTAGAAGGCGGCTGTTGTACCTGAATGGGTGTGGATCCAATAACAAGTTCGGAGTATTTGTCAGACAAGTAGCCAACCATTGTCAATTTTGGCGCAGAAAATACATTGATTCTTGTTGGAGCTTCTTGATCAACTACAAGTAATCTCTCAAGTGCAGGTGTGTCCTGGATGACCATACCGTGGTACACATCTTGTGATATCTTCCTGCGCACCAGCAACACACATAAAAAGTCCGGAGAGTCATGGAGGTGATGTCGAAGGTACTCAACCCATTGATCACCTGAAGACGAAGGTACTCAAGTGTAGTACAACCATGGAGCAGGTGCTCCATGTCACCCTTTGGGAGGCAGACGACGACGAGCTTGAGGTGCTTCAATCGTGGTAGAATAAGAGCGGGTGCGTCATTAAGGGGTGGGAAATGGCATTTCCTGAACTTGGCGACGCGTAGCGTGGGCGCGAGGCAGAGTGCGGACGTTGGCAGCGACCGCATATGACCATCATCAAAAGTGAGCTCCTCGAGCTGATCTAGGGCGGGGGATCGGAACCAGTCGTCAAGCTTGGCTCGGTCCTTGCCGTTGGAACGGAACTTGCCGATTCTAAGGCCTTTGGTTGGGCCAAGGTGACTGCCGAGGATCTTGGAGAACGCATCCAACCTTTTGCGATAGCCATGGCAGAGCTCGTGGGTGTTGATGAGGTCGAGAGGGCTGGAGTTCCACAGGGGGCGCCACTGCCGGGAAAGGAGGGTTGTCCGCGCCCCATATTTGATTGGGAGGAGGGAGATGATGACTCTCAACATATCATCGGGGAGGCTGCTGATTAAGTCTAGGCATGCTGGAGTCGCTTGCGGTTCTAGCTCGCCCCACCTTCGCTTGTTGGCAGCCTCGTTCTCCACCTCCGGAGTCTCCTTGTCAGTGGCGCTTTCTGATAGAAATGGGAGTACAGGGAATATTTTGTTAAAATAGGGTAGTAGAAAGTGTATTGGTAACTAGAAGTTATTAGGTAGGAATATAGTAAGAAAAGGGAATAACAATTGGTTGCTTAAATACTACACAATTCATTAGACATTGCTGGGTAAGTCAACATATGCATATAGTTGAAAAGAAAACTTGCTCCGAACAAAGTCTGGACGGATGATTTTGTCGGGGAAGTTAGCATATATCTCATGACCAGGTCCTTTTATGTGCAGTGCAATTTTAGTGCTAGCTTTCAGTACATAAAACTTAGCAATTTCATTCCAAAAACCAGTGCCAAAATAGGAGTCACCACATTCATTAAGTCTTACAGTAGCAACGATTGTAAATCCATGGTTTGTGTGCAGTATGACATCCATGGAGCCTTGATCTATGTAAATGGAAAAATTGTGCACTACATAATTTGTTGCATAGCGAGGGATGTTCTGCAGAAAATGGTAGGATTGTTAAAGAAAATATGGTAACATGCAAATATGTGCCCAAATTGAAAGAACTGTACAATAGTTGAAATCGAAGGACAAAAATCTATAATTAAACAGATAGGGTAAACATGATATCATGGAAAAATGAGAGTAATTGAAAGAACAATACATCATTAATTTGCCTAATATAGAAAGAAGAGGGGAAAATCTCCTTTGACGTATATGGTGCATGTGGCACCTTTTATCCAAATGTAGCAATATTTAGAATACGTTCAGGAAAGTAGGCCATGCCAAATACTTAGGGTGAGATTGAACATACCACGCGTGTGCTCAAGTTATCTGGTACGGAGAGATGGAATCTCTAGCAGCGGTCGCAAAGTCCTGAAGTGTAATTCACGGTGAATTCACGGTGATTTCCGCCGGGTGATTAAAGGAGGCAGATGAACTGGAATAAGAGATGAGATAATATCTTCTTAAATTAGTTACCTTGTTGTCCATGAGAAAGAACCCTCAGTACGGTTGAGGGAGTCCTGGATTAGTGGCTGTCCGGGTAGCCGGACTATACCTTCGGCCGGACTCTTAGACTATGAAGATACAAGATTGAAGACTTCGTCCCGTGTCCAGAAGGGACTTTCCTTGGCGTGGAAGGCAAGCTTGGCGATACGGATATGTAGATCTCCTACCATTGTAACTGACTCTGTGTAACCCTAGCCCTCTCCGGTGTCTATATAAACCGGAGAGTTTTAGTCCGTAGGACGAACAACAATCATACCATAGGCTAGCTTCTAGGATTTAGCCTCTCTGATCTCGTGGTAGATCTACTCTTGTACTACCCATATCATCAATATCAATCAAGCAGGACGTAGGGTTTTACCTCCATCAAGAGGGCCCAAACTTGGGTAAAACATCGTGTCCCCTGCCTCCTGTTACCATCCGGCCTAGACGCACAGTTCGGGACCCCCTACCCGAGATCCACTGGTTTTGACACCGACATTGGTGCTTTCATTGAGAGTTCCTCTGTGTCATCGCTTTTAGGCCCGATGGCTTCTCCGATCATCAACAGTGATGCGATCCGGGGTGAGACTTTTCTCCCGAGACAGATCTTCGTATTCGGCGGCTTTGCACTGCGGGCCAATTCGCTTGGTCATCTGGAGCAGATCGAAAGCTACGCCCCTGGCCATCAAGTCAGATTTGGATGTTTAAACTACACGTCCAACATCCGCGGAGACTTGATCTTCGACGGATTCGAGCCACAGCCGAGCATGCCGCACTGTCACGATTGGCGTGATTTAGCTCTGCCGCCGAACAGTGCCCTGGAGGCCGCACCTGTGTCCGCTCCGACCCCTAGATCGGAGTCGATCACACTAACCGAGGATGGGTGGTTACACACCGCATCGGGGGCTACAATCTCTACAGCGATTGAGCCGAACACCAACCCTATTCTCTGCTAAGCCCGTGACTCCAAGGAGCCGGACTCCTCTCCGGACTCCGAGCCCTCTACCCCGACCGATCAAACCCGATTGGGCGCCGGTCATGGAGTTCACCGCCACGGACATCTTTCAGCACTCGCCCTTCATCGATATTCTGAATTCACTAAAGTCTCTCTCTTTGTTAGGGGAGCCCTGCCAGACTATGGTCGGCAAGGTTGGGATGCGGATGATGAAGAAATTCAAAGCCCACCCACCACCCACTTCGTAGCCACTGTCGATGATTTAACCGACATGCTCGACTTCGACTCCGAAGACATCGACGGTATGGACGCCGATGCAGGAGACGATCAAGAACCAGCACCTATAGGGCACTGGAAAGCCACCTCGTCGTATGATATATACATGGTGGACACCCCAAAAGAAGGCAATGGCGATGGAACAACGGAGGATGACCCCTCCAAGAAGCAGCCTAAGTGCCGGCGTCAGCGGCGCCGCTCTAAATCCCGCCAAAACAAAAATGGTGATTCCGGCACGGGAGATAATAACACCTCGGACAGTGCCGAAGACAACCACCTCCAGCAAGATTCAGCACAGGAGGATAGAGAAGCCAACCCTCATGAGAGAGCAGCAGACAGAGAGGTCGAGGACAATAATTACATGCCTCCCTCCGAAGACGAGGCAAGCCTCGACGACGACAAATTTGTCGTGCCGGAGGATCCCGTCGAACAAGAGCATTTCAAACGCAGGCTTATAGCCACGACGAGCAGCCTCAAGAAAAACAACAACAGCTTAGAGCTGATCAAGATTTGCTAGCCAACAGATGGACTGAAGTCCTTGCGGCCGAAGAGTATGAACTCGAACGCCCCTCCAAGAGCTACCCGAAGCGCGGGTTGCTACCCCAATTAGAGGAGGAAGCACCTAAATCACCAGCGGATGATGCGGCCGACCGGCCACCCCGTGGCCGCGACAGAGAGGCCTCTCGGCCCTCCACTCAAGCCGCACCCCGGTGCCGCTCAAAAAATACCAAGGCATGGGAAAATGCGCCAGACCTACGAGACATATTGGAGGACAAGGCAAGGCAAACAAGATCAATCTACGGATCACGCGAGCGCCCCACGGCACGAGGCGGTACTCGTCACGCCAGATATAGTAAATCCGGCTGGGCCGAACACAGTAGATAAAGCTCGTTTGAGCTGCGTCGTGATATTGCCCAGTACAGAGGCGCTGCACACCCACTATGCTTCACAGATGAAGTAATGGATCATCAAATCCCCGAGGGTTTCAAACTCGTGAACATCGAATCATATGATGGCACAACATATCCTGCGGTATGGATCGAGGACTATCTCCTTCATATCCACATGGCCCGCGGTGATGACTTACATGCCATCAAATACCTCCCACTCAAGCTTAAAGGACCAGCTCGGCATTGGCTTAACAGCTTGCCAGCAGAATCAATTGGTTGTTGGGAGGACCTGGAAGCTGCATTCCTCGACAATTTCCAGGGCACTTATGTGCGACCACCAGACGCCGATGACCTAAGCCACATAATTCAGCAGCCAGAGGAATCGGCCAGACAATTCTGGACACGGTTCCTAACCAAGAAAAATCAAATTGTCGACTGTCCAGATGCAGAGGCCTTAGCAGCCTTCAAGCATAACATCCGTGATGAGTGGCTTGCACGGCACCTAGGACAGGAAAAGCCGAAATCTATGGCAGCCCTCACGACACTTATGACCCACTTTTGCGCGGGAGAAGACAGCTGGCTAGCTCGCAGCAATAACATGACCAAGAACCCTGGTAATTCGGATACCAAGGACAGCAGTGGAAGGTCATTTCGCAACAAGCAAAAGCGCCGCATTAACGGTGACAATGCTGAGGATACGACAGTTAATGCCGAATTCAGAGGCTCTAAACCCGGTCAGCAGAAATATCCATTCAAAAGAAATACTCCGGGCCCGTCCAGTTTGGACCGAATACTCGACCGCTCATGCCAGATACATGGCACCCCCGAAAAACCAGCCAATCACACCAACAGGGATTGTTGGGTGTTCAAGCAGGCAGGCAAGTTAAATGCCGAAAGCAGAGACAAGGGGCTGCATAGCGATGACGAGGAGGAGCCCTGGCCGCCGAACAACAGTGGACAGAAAGGTTTTCCCCCACAAGTGCGGACGGTGAACATGATATACGCAACCCACGTCCCCAAGAGGGAGCGGAAGCGTGTGCTAAGGGGCGTATACGCAATGGAGCCAGTCGCCCCAAAGTTCAACCCATGGTCTTCCTGCCCGATCACTATTGATCGAAGGGACCACCCCACTAGCATCCGTCATGGCGGATTCGCTGCATTGGTTCTAGACCCAATTATTGACGGATTTCACCTCACTAGAGTCCTTATGGACAACGGCAGTAGCCTGAACTTGCTTTATCAGGATACAATGCGGAAAATGGGCATCAATCCCTCGAGGATTAAACCCACCAGAACGACCTTTAAAGGCGCCATACCAGGTGTAGAAGCCAACTGTACAGGCTCAGTTACACTTGAAGTGGTCTTCGGATCTCCGGATAATTTCTAAAGTGAGGATTTAATCTTCGACATAGTCCCGTTCCGCAGTGGCTATCACGCACTGCTTGGGCGAACCGCATTTGCCAAGTTCAATGCGGTGCCGCACTATGCATACCTCAAGCTCAAGATGCCAGGCCCTCGAGGCGTCATCACAATCAATGGAAACACCGAACGCTCTCTCCGAACAGAGGAGCATACGGCGGCTATCGCAGCGGAAGTACAAAGCAGCCTCTCAAGGCAATTCTCCAGTCCGGCCATTAAACGTCCGGACACCGTCAAGCGCGCCCAGAGTAACCTACAACAAGACCGCGTGGCACATTCCAAGAAAGCGTAGCAATGCGGCCCCAACCCCAGCCCTCGCGAACTTGCGAAACCAGTGTTGCGCGTACATAACTACGCTCTAGAAATACCATGGGCACAGGGGGAGGGGCACCATCACAACACGCCCGAAACGCGGCTTAAACCGCACTAGGGGGCTGCCGATTTCTTAATTTTCTCTTATTTTCAGGACTCCATTCTTCGGAAGGCTTGTCTGGCAGTACAATTTCCGCACAAATGATACAACCAGGGAAGTAGAAAGCTACGCCGCACTACGGAACTCTAAGGTGGTCTCTATAACAAGCAGTATACCTGTTTCGCATAACATTTCGCAGCTTGCCTCTGGAAAGGACATACTTGGTAGTCCCATATTTTTCTTATCGCGCTATTTGTATCGTTCTGCTTTGATCGCAGCTTTTTTAAATAAACAATGCATAGCTTCCGTCTATTATTGCATTACCTCAGTGATGAGGCGAGAGCTGGTCGCTGTTCGAGAGGTTTTCGAGTCCCTAAAGTCTTTTGCCGCCTAGAGCGAGGAGTCGGCTTTGTCCGGCCTAGGCGTGGATAGCGCCCCGAACTCGGTCTTCCGAACACTAGGGGCTTCGCCGAAATTTAAAATTATAGAATTCTATGGCTAAGTGAGAGTGTTCAAGCACTATAGTCCGATTGCCTTGTTCGTTGTGTTGAGCGCCTCCCTCGAAGGACCCAAGAATGGGAAAAAGAGCGCTCATGTTTATCCCGAACACCCTAGCACTCGTGCCATGGGGGAAGAAGCCGACAACTCGCCATCTCTCAAATTTGATAAACGGCCACACAGAAGGTAATATTTTAAATTCAAAAAGCATTGCTTACCGCACATGAACAAGTTTTCAGTGCACAGGACAAAACGAGCGAGTTCACTGAAAAATTACATTCATGGAACATTCATCCGCCACAAGGCTGGCACCCTTCAGAACACCCTCATAATACATCTCGGGCTTGCGATGCTCCTTGCCCGGCGGTGGCCCGTCCTTCACAAGCTTCTCAGCATCCAGCTTTCCCCAGTGCACCTTCGCACGGGCAAGCGCCCTACGGGCACCCTCGATGCATACAGAGCGCTTGATGACTTCGATCCTTGGACAGGCCTCCACCAGCCGCCTCACCAGCCCGAAGTAGCTCCCAGGCATGGCCTCTCCAGGCCACAACTGGACTATGAAGCCCTTCATGGCCTGTTCGGCCACCTTATGGAGCTCGACCAGCTGTTTCAACTGGTCGCTTCAGGGCACCCGGTGTTCGACCTCAGCATACTGAGACCAGAACACCTTCTCCGTCGAGCTTCCCTCCTCGGCGCTGTAGAAGGCGACGGCATCCGACATGCTACGGGGCAAGTCTGTGAATGCTCCTGGAGAGCTCTGGATTCGGGTAAGTGACAAGTAATTCACTTCTACATGCTTGCTTTGCATAAAGAATGCCTTACCCGCCGCTATATTTTTTACTGCCTCAACCTCCTGGAGGGCCTTCTGGGCTTCGGCCTTGGCAGACTTGGCATCTTCAATGGCCGCCGTGAGCTCAGACTCTCGCGTCTTCGAGTCAAGCTCCAAACTCTCATGTTTTTTCATGAGAGCCTGGAGCTCTTGCCGCACCTCGCCAACCTGCGTCTCATGCTTCTCCCACTCCGTGGCCGCCCTCTTTTCGGCCTCGGACAGCGCTTGCTTAAGGGTCGCCACCTCAGTTGTGGCCCCTACAATAGCCGTGTTAATCCTGTCACTTTTTGCAATTGCACCTTTCACATATTTGAATAAGGTATTTCTTACCTTCTCCTCGAGCTGCTGCTTGGCTAGGCCGAGCTCTTGCTCGGACCGCTCAAGGTTCTGCTTCAGTGTATCCACCTCCGCAGTCAGTGCGGCGGAGGCCAGCAGCGAAGTCTGCATACGCATATTGACTTGATTATGTTAGACTCCTGCGATTATTAGATCCTCTATTCGGCTTTTCTTTCCGAACGCCGAACAGAGCATCAGGGGCTGTTGTCTATGCATTTAATATTTTTACATATTCTTTACTTACCTCAAAGCCTGTTAGAAGGCTGGCACATGCTTCAGTCAGTCTGCTCTTGGTGGACTGAACCTTCTGGATCACCGCACTCATAATAGTGCGGTGCCCCTCGTCGATGGAGGCGCCGTTAAGCGTCTCCAGCAAATTGTCCGGTGCCTCCGGTTGGACGGAGGTCACCGGCTCGATAGGCTTGCTCCTCTTGGAAGGAGGTTGCCTACCGGAGTCCGGAACCATTGAAGGTTCCGACGCGGTGTCTGGCTCAAGGCCGGACTTGGAGCCCTTGGGGGTTCTATCCCCTTTACGCCTAGAATCCGGGAGGTTGCCTTGCGGCGCCTCCAGGACTACCTCCTCCTGGCTTCGAACCTGTTGGGACGCCACCTCGGCACCGTCCATAGGGTGGGGGGAGGAAGCCGTCAGAAGTGAATTCACATCCAACGAATCCAGGGAGCCGCTCGACGACTCGTCGAGCCCGACCTTGGGCGGACTGCACAATCATGTTCGACGTATGGAAAAGCTGTGCAATGGGGGAATACTATGAATCACTCGGGTATCCGGATACTTACTATCTCGCTAGGGGCTTGGCCCTGTGCGGCCACTCCTCTTCGCCGTCGTCAGCGTTGGTGGAGTAGTCCGGAGGAGGGGTCTTCCCCCTCTTGGACCCTTCGGCCTCCCCGGTTGGGGCGGCCTTCCTTTTCTTCCCTCCCCCCACTCGAGGGGGAGAGGTCTCTTCTTCCTCCTCCTCGTCTTCATGGGAGGAGTGCGCCTTGGAGTCGTCGGATGGTGAATCCGACACCTCCTGGCGCCGGGCGCTCTTTCGAGTCCCCGTGGCCTTCTTCTTGGCCTTCTTCTCCGGCACAACGTAAGGTGCCGGAGCCAGCAGCTGCGCCAACCGAGCGTCCGCTGGGCCTTCGGGCAAATGAGCCGGACAGCTGATCTGTCCGGACGTCTCCTGCCAATCCTGTCAAAGGTAAGGGAACTGAGATCCCGCATGGAGTCACACTATGAAAAACTAATACCCTGTAAAAGGTGAAAACAGCTTACCGCACGAGCGTGACGCTGCATGCTGAATCCGCGATCCTCGGTAGCGGATGCGGGGGCCTCGGCGCCCTTGAAAAGCACCTTCCAGGCATCTTCGTACATCGTGTCGAAGAGCCTGCTCAGAGTTCGGTGCCGCGCCGGGTCGAATTCCCATAGGTTGAAAGCCTATTGTTGACACAGGAGGATCCGGCGGATGAGCATAACCTGGACTACGTTGACAAGTTTGAGATTCCTGTCCACCAGGGTTTGGACGCATGTTTGGAGTCCGGTCAGCTCTCCTTTTTTACCCCACGACAGGCCCGTCTCTTTCTAGGAGGCGAGCCGCGTAGGGGGTCCGGATCAGAACTCGGGGGCTGCGACCCATTCAGGGTCACGCGGCTCGGTGATGTAAAACCACCCCGACTGCCACCCCTTTAGGGACTCCACGAAGGAGCCCTCGAACCATAGGACGTTGGGCATCTTGCCCACCATGGCGCCTCTGCACTCCGCTTGGGTGCCGCGCACCACCTTCGGCTTGACATTGAAAGTCTTGAGCCATAGGCCGAAATGGGGGCGGATGCAGAAGAAAGCCTCGCACACGACGATAAACGCCAAGATGTTGAGGACAAAATTCGGGGCCAGATCGTGGAAATCCAGGCCATAGTAGAACATGATCCCCCAGACAAATGGGTGGAGAGGGAAGCCCAGTCCACGGAGGAAATTGGGGAGGAACACCACCCTCTCATGGGGCCTAGGGGTGGGGATGAGCTGCCCCTCTTCGGGAAGCTGGTGCGCAATGTCGTTAGACAAGTATCCGGCCTTCCTTAGTCTTTTGATGTGTCCCTCCGTGACGGAGGAGACCATCCACTTGCCTCCCGCTTCGGACATGGCTGGAGAAGGTTGAGGTGGGGTGTGCGGACTTGGGCGCTGGAGCTCGAGTGCGCGGAAATGGATAGGCAAAGGAGGAAGCAGGCGTGGATGAAAATGTGGATCCTTATCCCCTTATATGGGCGGATGCAACTATGCGCCCCCATCAGCCTGGTAAAACTCGCTTATCTCCCAAGCGCCGTAGTCAATGGCGCGGTTGGGATACCCACACCCGTATTGATGAGAATCCCGGAATAAGGGGACACGATCTCTGCTTTAACAAGACGTGCCAAGGAAACCGCCTCGCTAAACGCGCTGAGGTGGGACAGTAAAACGATTCGAATAAAGACTTGGCCGTGGTGTAATGTCACGTTATGGAATACGCCAGCAGATTAGATTTGTGTAAATATTATTCTCTCTATGGCAATATGTGGAAACTTATTTTGCAGAGCCGGACACTACCTTTGTGTTCAAAATCTTCTATGAAGTACTTGGAGGAGGAACCCGCCTTGCAATGCCGAAGACAATCAGCGCGCCGGACTCGTCGTCATTGAAGCCTGGTTCAGGAGCTACTGAGGGAGTCCTGGATTAGGGGGTGTCCGGATAGCCGGACTATACCTTCGGCCGGACTCCTGGACTATGAAGATACAAGATTGAAGACTTCGTCCCGTGTCCGGAAGGGACTTTCCTTGGCGTGGAAGGCAAGCTTGGCGATACGGATATGTAGATCTCCTACCATTGTTACCGACTCTGTGTAACCCTAGCCCTCTCCGGTGTCTATATAAACCGGAGAGTTTTAGTCCGTAGGACGAACAACAATCATACCATAGGCTAGCTTCTAGGGTTTAGCCTCTCTGATCTCGTGGTAGATCT
This sequence comes from Triticum urartu, assembly GCF_003073215.2. Taxonomy (NCBI): domain Eukaryota; kingdom Viridiplantae; phylum Streptophyta; class Magnoliopsida; order Poales; family Poaceae; genus Triticum; species Triticum urartu. The sequence continues at coordinate 192,568,249 of NC_053024.1, read as the reverse complement.
ACTCTTGTACTACCCATATCATCAATATCAATCAAGCAGGATGTAGGGTTTTACCTCCATCAAGAGGGCCCGAACCTGGGTAAAACATCATGTCCCCTGCCTCCTGTTACCATCCGGCCTAGACGCACAGTTCGGGACCCCCTACTAGAGATCCGCCGATTTTGACACCGACAACGGTAGATTCCCCAACCGAGCGGAGCTAGGTCAACCGCGAGCAGCGTTGAGAAAGTCGATGGAGATAGGCGGCGGCAAGCGGAAGTGGCAAAATGTGGTGGGCTTTGCCGACAGCCTGGCGGCGGCGGCAGACATCGAGCTAAGTGTTTACCGCCGGTCTGTCGCGATAGGCAGTGCCATGGCATAGACGCGGAGGAGCTTGTGCAGGTGTGAATGGGGAACGTACCGGAGGGGTCGAGGGGGTGGCGGGCAGGGTGAGGGTTTTTGTGACGTTGGGATGGTGAGGGTTTTATTTTTTATTTTTTGAATTGTGTGGTGAGGGTTTTCTGTCAACAAAGAATTTTGGGGGCAATGGTTTTGAAAGTGCGTTATATCGACTAGAGGGGGGGTGAATAGGCGATTTTTAATAAAGTCTTCAAAACGAGGGAGTTACGAAGACAAACAGTGGAGATATGCCTATTACTATGCAGCGGAAGTTAGACTACACTAGGAAAGCCATGGTCAAGTATCAACAGAGTGAAAGCACAGTGACAAATAGCTGTAGTGTAATAAGGATCAGGTAGGAAGATACTATGAAGCCAAACAGATCATACACTCACGTTGTGAAGACAAAATATAGAACAGACACGCAATGACTTCACAATGAGTGATCAGTAAGTAAAAGGAAGTGAAGATGAAACCAGTGACTCGTTGAAGACAATGATGTGTTGGACCAGTTCCAGTTGCTGTGACAACTGTACGTCTGGTTGGAGCGGCTAGGTATTTAAACCTTAGGACACACAGTCCCGGACACCCAGTCCTGAACACGCAGCTCAGGACACCAAGTCCTCACCGTATTCTCCTTGAGCTAAGGTCACATAGTCCTCGCCCAATCACTCTGGTAAGTCTTCAAGGTAGACTCCCAAACCTTCACAGACTTTGTTCACTGGCAATCCACAATGTCTCTTGGATGCTCTGAACGCGACGCCTAACCGTCTGGGGATGCACAGTCCTCAAGTGTAATAAGTCTTCAGATCACACAGACAGGAAGACTTAAGTGATGCCCAATTCTCTCTGGCTCTAGTGGTTAGGGCTTTATCCTCGCAAGGAATTCTCTCTCTCAAAGGCTTTGAGGTGGGTTGCTCTCAAACGACAAAAGTCGTACTCTCAATCCGAGCAGCCAACCATTTATGGTTGTAGGGGGTGTGCTATTTATAGCCACTTGGCAACCCGACCTGATTTGTCCGAGAGACCCTGGGTCACTAAGGAACTGACACGTGTCCAACGGTCAGATTTCAAACTCACATGGCAACTTTACTTGGGCTACAAGCAAAGCTGACTTGTCCGGCTCTGGACAAGATTCGCTCTCATTGTCTTCACTCGAAGACATAGGTTTTTGGTTTAGGCATCACTTCAGTCATTCTGACTGGTTCTCCTGGACCCCACTTAACAGTACGGTGGTTCCTATGACTCAACACAAAAGAAAAAGAACTACGAAAGATCTAAGTCTTCGAGCTCCATAGGCTTCATAATCGTGTCTTCTTTTGTCATAGTCTTCAATGTGAATATCTTCATATACCACCTTTGACTTCAATGTCTTCATACATTTTTAGGGGTCATCTCTGGTAGTAAAACCGAATCAATGAGGGACTTCTACCTGTGTTATCCTGCAATTCTCACAAACACATTAGTCCCTCAACTAGGTTTGTCGTCAATACTCCAAAACCAACTAGGGGTGGCACTAGATGCACTTACAATCTCCCCCTTTTTGGTGATTGATGACAAACTAGTTGAAGTTTTCAACGGGGAATATAGTCTGTGAAATTGTAAAGGATAAGGAATTTTCTTCATAACTTGCAAGGGCTCCCCCTGAAGATGTGCATATAAGTTAATTTGCTTTTGGAATGCAAATGCACACGGCAGGTTGTACTTGTGGAGATCCACTTCTTCTTATGATGACAATTCACTATGCATGTGAAAGTATATGAAGATAATGACATGCATAATGGAAAATGGACATCTGCAGAATGAGATAAGTGCGGAATTTATCGTCGCACATGCGGAATTTATCTTCGCAAAACAGGGTGGCAAACAAGTAGCAGACGACCATCTGGTTTAAGTGTTACAACTCATAAGAACCAAATGTAGCAAAAAACGAGAGTTGTAAGCACGAAGCAAAATATAAGGCACCCGCCCATATGAACCCGCTGAAGACTATCAATCTCATATGCTTCTCCCCCATTTGTCAGTAATGACCAAAAAGGTTTGAAGACATAGAGTCTCTACTCGTTCCTATGAGGAGTAGGTGAAGCAGCAGGGTTGTTGATGTTGTTTGGCGGTGCAGAAGAGCTTGGAGGTGCTGAAGCAGAGGGTGGTGAAGTAGCATCATCTTCTTCCTCAATGATTCTGGCAGTGACTATGGCAGCAGAGGAAGAAAACTCAGAGTCTTCAAGAGATGGAGTCCCCAGTAGCACAGCTCTTCGAGGAGGTGTGGAGTCAAACTTGAATCTCTCAGTGAAGCCATCCTCTTGAAGATCAGCTTAGAAAGCATCATCGTTAGCCCTTTCCATGTGCGGCGACAGGTTTCATGGGCAACGAAAGCTTTCTTGGTGGCAAGATTTCGGATGCGATTTACATCCACCAAGAGGCTTTTCATCTGTCTCTTCAACCAGTCATGATGCCTATCCTGCTTTTGATGAAGGGCCTCAAGAAGCTCTCGGTCATTGAGAACACGAGTGCACTTCTTGGGTCTTGAAGCAGTTGCACTGTCAGCGGCTTCAGTTGAAGCAGGGTGTGGTGCACGTGTAGTGCCAGCCAAAGGATGCACCCTGGAGATGGCTTCAACACCTTCAACGTTTTGAGTGAAGCTCTGGTGTTCTGCATTCTGAAGACTCAGAGGTTGCTTGGCAGGTTCAGGATAGATGGCTTCAGCAGAGGTATCCACATTAGGCAAGAAGATCTGATGGTTGCGGGCTGAGGGTTGATACGAGATGGCAGAGTGAAGTTTGATCAGCCTCATTACCCAAGGAGCATAGAACTTTAAACCAAAAAAATCTGAGCCTGATGCAGCTAGTTGGCGTATGAAGAAATCCTGTGCGTTGAAGCATTTGCCATGAAGGATACAGAATATCAGAGTCTTCATTGCACCCTTGATATTGGCATTTGGAGAGTGTCCTTTAATGGGCCAGAGAGTCCGCCGAATGATGTGATAGATGGTCCTGGGCAGGTACTCAAGGTCTTCAACGAAGAACTCTGTGGGATAAGGAGCATCGTGGGGCAATGGCTTCATCACGGAGAGCATCTGACTCATATTCAGTTCAGGCCTCTGAAATATGCTCTCAATAGCTTCAGTGTGTAGCCGATAGCCTTGCTCGAAGAATTCGCCTGGAGTGGGCAGGCCAGTGAGCTTAATGATATCAAATGCATTGGCTTCGTGATGAACGTTGCGGGTCATCCACTCCAGGACCCAAGTCTTCGGATCTCTGTTGTATCCTTTGATGTGCAGTGTGGCATAGAATTGTAGCAGGAGCTCTTCATTCCAATGCTCTTCATCAGTAACAAACTGTAGCAGACCCACTTGTTTGAAGCAATCCAACGCTTCCTCTAGACAGGGCAGACCAGCAATAGCTTCAACTTCAAGGCGCTTGTGCGGGAAAATGCGACCTTGGTTGTACAGTATGCAAGAGTAGTAGCTGCGCTGAGGATAGCTCTAGAACCTATCTGATGAAATCCTTTCCCTTGAATAGGGGTTCTTGGAGCTATTGAAGAAAGTATTATCTGCCCTGAAGCCATTGATGTTGAAGGAGCCAGGTGCTGATGCAGGACCTGGAAACCTTGGCAGTCTGGGGATTGGCTTCTGACCTGAGGCCTGTGCTCTACATGATAGTTGAATTGGGGACCTGCAGCAGACTCAGGAATAGAAGTTGTGGGTTCAGTGGCTTCGCTGTCTTCTGAAGCTTTTGCTGGGGAGGGCTCCACATTAGCTTCGTTGTTGGTTGTGGCAGCCTCAAGATTTGCATCCTCCGCTTGACTAGCTGGAGGGTCGGTCACAAGCACGTTCTCCTGGAGAACTGCTTCTTGGTGGAGCAGAGGAGTGGGCTCTTGTGGTGCTTCTTCTGCGGCTGATGCAGCCGGAATGTCTTCAGCATAGACTTGAGGCCTTGGACCTTTGCAAAGCCTGTGGAACGCAGACGACGCCTGTGGGGTTGGAGTGGGCTGGGCCTCACAGTCTTCTTCCTCTTGAGGGCGATCCACCCATGAAGCATCCTGTGCAATTGGCGTCAGTGGACGACCATTGCTGATGAGTTCACTGTGTTCTAACTGAGGAAGGGCTGCATCATCTACTACATTGTCACGATGACCAATGTCTTCAGCAGCGATGGGATCAGCTGCTGGAATGTCTTCAGCTTCAGGAGCCTCTGTGGAAGCAGGCTCATGAACCGTCAGTTGACGTTCTGCGTCAGGATGAACCATAGAAATAGGTTCAACTATCAAGGGCTCTGTGGGAGCAGCCCGATATTTCTTGGTCTTTCTCTTTTTCTTGATGGGGGCAGTAGGAGAGGCTTCAGAGCTTTTCCTCTTCCTGGCTTCAGCCTCAGCAGTTCTTGTCTTCTTGAGCTCTGAAGCTGTTGACCGGCTCTTTGGCTTCGAGCCAGTCGTTGCAGTTGGGAAGACAAGCGGAACTGCTTCCTGCCTTGGTGCCTCTGGTTCAGCTGGAACAGCCTTCTTCTTTTTCTTTGCGGCCATCTTGGGGTCGATGCCAGGACGCCCAAGTGCCTTGCGCTTCTCAGCCTCATTGTAGGCTTGCACACATCTTTCAGCCAGAGACTTCATCCGCTCACGTGAACCCTAAGCTTCTGCACGTTTCTTTAGAAAGTTTTCCTTTAGCTCATGCAACATGATCTTGAAGCTCTTCACTTCTTGCACGCTGAGCTGGGCCATATTCTTCTTGAACTGAGCCTTTTCATGATCAATTTTCTGCTTCAGTTCAACAATGCGCTGGGCAATGGCAAGTTCTGAAGCAATAGCACCTTGAAAGGCGACGCTTAGGCCAACGGGCAGCTGTAGATCTTCAAAGCTGATGTTTGGTGTGGCAAACCACTCGTCAATGAAGTCGTGGATGATGGCGACATCAAAGAGAGGCAGATTGTTGAAGATTTCTGCTTCTTCTTTGCTCTTGATGAGTTGCTCAAGAGCTTCATCTCCAAGATCTTCCTCACTTGACAGATCAATGGCTTCACTGCGCAGGATGGCAGCAGCTGTGAGCTCTTTGCCAGTGTGAGACAGAGGCATCTTGGCCTTCTGGTGCCTTGAGACGCGTGATAAGTCTTCAGACTGCACACTGTCTTTAGGAGGTGCAGTCGCCAATGGCTTCGCCTTTGAGATTTTTGGTGAAGGGGCTGGCTTTGAAGCTTTTGGCTTCTTCAACTGCTTCGGCTTCGGCACTGCAGGCACTGCAGGTGCTTCATCAGACTCAGTGTCAGCTGCAGGCTCATTCACTACAGTCCCTTGAACCAAGATGTAGGTGATGAGGCCTTCAAGGTTGGCATACGGACCGATGACATTGGGTTCTGCTTCTTGTGTGCCATCTGCCCTTGGTGCTGAGGGACCAGGGTTGAAGTCTAACCCAAATTTCTTCTTGTTCTGCTTCGCTGAGTTTTGGGCAAACTGGAAGTTGCGCTTGAACAGATTGTCATCACGACACCAGAGTAGTGACGATGGATGTGCATCATCAGGCTGTGGCCCACGAACCATGCATGGATAGAAGCTTTGGGCAATAGCTTCATCTCTGGACCTGGGTACAAGATTCTTGTATAAGATGTCTCCCCACAGTCTTTTTATGGCACTTTTCTCAGCATATTCTTGGGTTGTGAAGCGGTATTTGAACCATTGTTCTGCCCAATAGCATCGAATCCATTGGATTCGGGTCTTGCGCTGACCATAATTCTCTTCAGGATCTGTTTTATACATTTCTGCCAGTTCATCAGGCAGATCTTTGGATGTTCCTCCACGTTGCTATCTGCCCCCCTTCCTTGCTGCTGTTTCTGAAGCCATAAACCTTAACTTGGAAGGCTTCAAGACGTTCAAAGGCTTCAAAGGCTTCCTTTTGCTGGACCAACAGGAACTGGCTTCAGGAGAATTTATGTGATTCTGTAAGAATTCTGCAAATGAATGCAGACTATGAGAACCAAAGGATTCTCCCACGAACATGTACCTGTGATAGCATTAAGGTGCGAGGGAAGGGGAAGAGGTCATATGCATTCTCAGAAGATTTTGAAGATAAATCAGTTTAGAAGACATTGACCTCATCGTGCGAAGACATTCACTCATAGATAAGAAGTTGGTTCCAGATTTGTACGAATCCACAGATCAGTACAAGTGAGGAATCTAACTACTTTGTGAAGCACAAGTGAATATACTAGGCATGTTATGAGATGCAGTTTGAGAGAGATCTAGTTTGTGTGAGCAGAAATTTCTTGTGGTAGAAAGTGACAGATCAATAGGATCAAAGGTGCTGTAAAAAGACAGTTTTATTTACCACACTGAGAACTGCTAGACGGAGCGAGAGATGAGGCCGAGCAGTTCACTCGTCCGTGCCCTAACTTGGCGACGGAGGAGACCTACGACGACGGCGGAGAGGATGATGTCCGTGGTCGGCGTGAAGACGGCATCGGAGAGGTTGCGGCAGCGAAGTGCTTCATCACCGGCGTCGTCGAGAGCTAGCGGTGGCGCTAGGGTTCGTGCGAGGGTGGAAGAAGAGATAGTTACCGCTGTGAGTGTGTATTTATAGGCACAAGGGCGGCACTGTGCTATTACACAGGTGCCCCTGGCGATTCGCATCTGAGGAACGCGTGGCCAGTTTGCGGAAGTTTGGGGTTTGTTCCACGTCCCACGCACGCCTGGATTGTCGGGTGGTCATTCCTGCTTCTCCGGATTTTATGTGGAGGAATGAGCATTGAAAACGGACTTTATGGTTGTCTCTATATCTTCTGCTGACAAGGACGCAATGAAGACATTCGACAGTTTCAATAGAATGCATATGACTTAGAGAGATAGAGTTTGAGATAGAAAGCATAGAGAAGTTTGGGGTCCGATCACATTCACTTAGTTCAAAAGATTCAACACGAAGACATAGCTATAAGTGAATGTTGTAGAGGACAGAACACTAGCATATATATATATATATATATATATATATAGTCAACATAGTGAAGATAATCATGAAAATATGTTGAGTTCGAAGCCAAACCAAATGTAAAGACATTGCAAGGTAATGCCATGAGAGAAACACTTCAAAACAGAACGTTTGGTGGTGCCGTTACCCACCGTATAGGAAGTATTAGACCCAGACACGGCGCACAATTATCGTGGCGCTCCGAAGTCAAATTCCACATTAATGTATTCACACTTAGAATGTATGTCTTCACTGATTGAAGATATACTTCACTTCGTGTGTTGCACATCTAAGTCATCAATATGCATAAGGGTTAGGATGTGTGCCTGATCACAGGACATTTGAGGATTCCAGGATATTTAGCTCACACCATAAATTGCAAAACCTCTTCTCATCCAAGGGCTTGGTGAAGATATCTGCCAATTTCTCTTCAGTGTTGACGTGTATGATATCAATGTCTTCCTTCACAACATGATCTCTGAGAAAGTGATGACGAATTTCAATGTGCTTTGTCTTCGAGTGCTGAACTGGGTTGTTGGCAATCTTGATGGCGCTTTCGTTGTTGCAGTAAAGTGGCACTTGCTTCAGATGAATGCCATAGTCCTTGAGTGTTTGCTTCATCCACAGAAGCTGAGCGCAGCAAGATCCAGCAGCAATGTATTCAGATTCAGCAGTGGAGAGAGATACACAGTTCTGCTTCTTTGAAGACCAACATACAAGTGATCGTCCCAGAAAGTGACATGTGCCTGATGTAGACTTGCGATCAACTTTGTCACCAGCATAATCAGCATCCGAGAATCCAACCAAATCAAACTCTGAGCCCTTTGGATACCATAATCCTAGAGTTGGGGTGTGAGCCAAATATCGAAGAATTCGCTTCACAGCTAAGTGATGCAACTCCTTTGGTGCTGCTTGAAATCGAGCACACATGCAAACACTAAGCATAATATCTGGCCTAGATGCACATAAATAAAGTAAAGAACCAATCATGGAGCGGTATACCTTTTGATCGAACTCTTTACCATTGTCGTCAGGACCCAGATGATGTTTGGCTGGCATTGGTGTTGTGAAGCCTTTGCAGTCTTGCATACCGAACTTCTTCAGGCAATCTTTGAGATACTTCTCTTGAGATATGAAGATGCCATTGCGTTGTTGTCGTATTTGAAGACCAAGGAAGAACTTCAGCTCCCCCATCATGGACATCTGATATTGCTCTTGCATCATATATCCAAACTCTTCACTGTAACTCTGATTGGTGCAGCCGAAGATAATGTCATCCACATATATTTGGCACACAAACAGTTCACCATCATATGTCTTCGTGAAAAGAGTGGGATCTAGGGAACCAGGTATTAAGCCTTTGCTCTTCAGGAAGTATTTGAGTGTGTCATACCAGGCCCTAGGGGCTTGTTTGAGGCCATACAGTGCCTTGTTGAGCTTGTATACCATGTCAGGATGTTTTGGATTTTCAAAGCCAGGCGGTTGTGCAACATACACTTCTTCTTCAATCTTGCCATTGAGAAAGGCACTCTTCACATCCATTTGATATAGAAGTATGTTATGATGATTTGCATAGGCCAGCAGTATGCGTATGGCTTCAAGCCTAGCCACAGGAGCAAATGTTTCATCGAAGTCAATGCCTTCCACTTGAGTATATCCTTGAGCAACGAGACGAGCTTTGTTTCTGACAACTTGACCATGCTAATCTTGCTTGTTGCGGTATATCCATTTGGTGCCTATTATGTTTTGTTTCCGTGGATCAGGACGCTTAACCAGTTCCCATACATTATTTAGCTCAAATTGTTGAAGCTCTTCTTGCATAGCTTGAATCCATTCAGGTTCCATGAAGGCTTCTTTAACTTTTTTGGGTTCTGATATTGAGACGAATGCGAAGTGCCCACAGAAATTTGCTAGCTGAGTTGCCCTTGAACGAGTGAGTGGACCAAGTGCATTGATGCTATCAATTATTCTTTCAATGTGCACTTCATTGGCAACGCGAGGATGTACAGGGCGAAGACTTTGCTCTTGCTCTTCACTCTCGTTGTTGGAAGGAATGTCTTCAGGCTGAGCAATGTCTTCATGTTGATCAGGTGCTGAAATGATAAGTTCTTCTTCAGGATGAGCTTCAGAAGGTATAATCTCTCCGGTTCCCATTAGCTTGATTGATTCACTGGATGGAACTTCATCTAGCACACTTGGCAGCTGCTCTCTTTGTGATCCGTTGGTCTCATTGAACCGCACATCCACTGTTTCAACCACTTTGTAATGAAAGAGATTGAAGACTCTGTAGGAGTGCGAATCCTTTCCATATCCAAGCATAAAACCCTCATGTGCTTTTGGTGCAAATTTTGAGGTGTGATGTGGGTCCTTGATCCAGCACCTTGCGCCAAATACTCTGAAGTAACTGACATTTGGCTTTTTGCCAGTAAGGAGCTCATAAGATGTCTTGTTCAGAAGCTTGTGAAGATAAACACGATTGATTGTATGGCATGCAGTGTCAATGGCTTCAGTCCAGAATTTTCTTGGAGTCTTGTATTCATCTAGCATCGTTCTGGCCATCTCAATGAGTGTTCTGTTCTTGCGTTCGACGACGCCATTCTGCTGTGGTGTGTACGGAGCTGAGAATTCATGTGTGATGCCCAAGGTATCAAGATATGTATCAAGGCCAGTGTTCTTGAATTCAGTGCCATTGTCACTTCTGATGTGCTTTATCTTGGCGCCGTAATTGTTCATAGCTCGATTGGCGAAGCGCCTGAAGACATCCTGCACTTCAGTCTTGTAAAGGATCATGTGCACCCAAGTATATCTAGAGTAATCATCAACAATGACAAAGCCATAGAGGCAAGCAGTAGTAGTAAAAGTTGAGTAGTGAGTGGGACCAAAAAGATCCATGTGAAGCAGTTCGAAGGGTCGAGTAGTGGTCATGATTGTCTTCGAGGGATGTTTTTCCCTCGTCATCTTCCCTGCTTCACAGGCACCGCATAAGTGATCTTTCTTGAACTTGACGCCCTCGATGCCTATGACATGTTTCTTCTTCGCAAGGGTGTGGAGGTTCCTCATGCCAGCATGCCCAAGCCTCCGATGCCAAAGCCAGCATTCTGAAGCTTTTGCAAGAAGACATACTGCAAGTTGTGGCCCTGCTGAGAAATCTACCACAAACAAATCATCTTTCCGATACCCTTCAAACACTAGAGACTTGTCAGATTCCATTAGTACAAAGGGACGAAATTTTCCAAATATTACGACCATGTTCAAATCGCAAAGCATTGAGACAGACATTAAGTTGAAACCAAGGGATTCAACAAGCATGACTTTATCCATGTGTTGATCCTTTGAGATTGCAACTCTACCTAGACCCAATACCTTACTTTTACCAGTGTCAGCAAATGTGATGTGGCTCTTGTCGCATGGACATAAGGTTGAGTCCATAAGAAGGCTTCTTTTGCCAGTCATGTGATTTGTACACCCACTGCCAATAATCCATTCTGAAGACTTTGAAGACGCTGGTGTCGTACCCTACAGTGCAGTTAGGGGGATAGGCTTCACGAAGAGAATTGTGAAGCAAAAACATTTGACGAACCAGTGGGTTATGAAAACTTAGATCCAGATTAGGACTAATAGGGAGAGTAGCATGCGATTCAGGAACGAAGTACATAATGATGCCATTCGGGCATTTTATCTTGCGCCCTACAAGATTTTTAAGGTCCCCAGCAATAGCGTCAGACGATTTTGTTTTTTTGCTGGAGACCTTTCCCTGCAAAAGAGAGTTAAGCTTTCTTAACCACCCACATCTTCAAGGGTGGCTTAGAAGCAATAAGTCTAAGTGCAGCATCTGAGAATTTTGGTTTTGGAGCCCTAGAAAACAGTCTAGCAGGCGGACAATAGTACTCATAAGAATAGGCAGAATGATTTTTGGTCATATGAACATGACGGTTTGATGAACCGCTCTCATATTCATATGCCTGAGTATGGTTTCCCTGCAAAACATTTGCGTTAGTGTGACTCAGGTGAGTCCTCTGTCTGCATGAAGCCTTTGGACTGAGGTTTGTCTTCTTCATGTGAGGTGTCATGAAGACATTCACAGGAAGATTTTCCAGACACTTTTTCGGAACCCAGATCTTCTTCATAGACGGTCCATTCCTGCAGTTAGTACCAATGTACCTGGCAAACACTACACCATTCTGATTTTTAAACAGTACATAGTTTGCATCAAAGGATTCATCAATGATAATGGGGTTAGCACAGGTGAAGCCAGATAAATTGGATGGATCTGCTGAAGGTTCCTTTGCAGCAACCCACTTGGTTTTGGGGTACTGCTCAGGTTTCCAGTAAGAGCCACCTGCATTTATTTTCCTTACGAACCCTACACCCTCTTTCCTAGGGTTTCGGTTCAGAATCTTCTTTTTCAGGACATCACATAGCGTCTGATGCCCTTTAAGGCTTTTGTACATCCCTGTTTCGAGCAATGTCTTCAACCTAGCATTCTCATCAGCAATAGCAGTGGTATCCTCAGCAGAGGGGTTAGTTACCACATCAACAGTTGAAGATATTGCAATAGCAGTAGCAGTGGAACATTCAGCAACAGAAGTAGCATTATCACGCTCAATGCATTTAATACATGGTGGTTCAAATCCTTCCTGAGCGGAACTGATCTGTTCGACGCGAAGTGACTCGTTTTCCTTTTGAAGATCTTCATGAGCCGCTCTCAATTTCTCAAGTTCTTGCTTCCTTTGAAGATAATCATAGGAAAGCTTTTCATGAGTTGTTGAGAGAGTATCATGATGATCTTCAAGTTCCTGACACTTAACGTGAAGATTTTTTATGTCTTCAATTAAGGATTTAGATCGAGTCATTTCAGGACCCAACAGATCATCGCTTCTGTCTAACAGTTTTTGAATATGTTCCATGGCTTTCTGTTGTTCAGTTGCAATTTTAGCGAGTGTTTTGTAACTGGGTTTTGAATCACAATTTGAGTCATCGTCACTAGATGTTTGATAGTGAGTAGTGCATTTGTTTACCTTGGCACCGCGTGCCATGAAGCAGTAGGTAGGAGTGGAGTAGTCCTTGTCATTTGCATCGGTGTTGGTGATGAAGTCATTGTCTTCAGTGTTGAAGATGGACTTGGCGACATATGCTGTAGCCAGACTTGCAATGCCAGAATCGGACTCCTCCTCAGACTCCACCTCTGCCTCCTCAGAAGCGGACTCCTCCTCTGAATCCATTTCCTTGCCAACAAACGCACGTGCCTTGCCAGATGAGCTCTTCTTGTGTGATGAAGACTTTGAGGAAGACTTGGAAGAAGACTTTGTGTATTTCTTCTTCTTCTTGTCGTCAGAGTCATATTCCTTGCTCTTCTTCTTCTTTCTGTTCTCATTGTCCCACTGTGGACACTCAGAGATGAAGTGTCCAGTTTTCTTGCACTTGTGGCATGTTTTCTTCTTGTAGTCATGAGAAGAGGCTTCATTATTCCTTGAGCTTGATCGTGAAGACTTTTTGAAGCCTTTCTTCTTGGTGAATTTTTGGAACTTCTTCACTAGCATTGCAAGTTCCCTTCCAATGTCTTCAGGATCATCAGAACTCTGTCAGATTCTTCTTCAGATGAGGAAACAGCTTTTGCCTTCAAGGCACGAGTTCTCCCATAGTTTGGACCGTAGATATCTCTTTTCTCCGAAAGCTGAAACTCATGTGTATTGAGCCTCTCAAGTATGTCAGACGGATCGAGTGTCTTGAAATCAGGACGTTCTTGGATCATCAGGGCCAGGATGTCAAACGAACTATCAAGTGATCTCAGCAGCGTCTTGATGACTTCATGTTTGGTAATCTCAGTGGCGCCGAGGGCTTTAAGCTCATTTGTGATGTCAGTGAGTCGGTCAAATGTGTGCTGGACATTCTCATTGTCATTTCGCTTGAAGCGGTTGAAGAGATTGCGAAGGACACTGATTCTTTGATCTCTCTGGGTTGAGATGCCTTCATTGACCTTGGAGAGCCAGTCCCAGACCAGCTTGGATGTCTTCAAGGCACTCACACGGCCATACTGTCCTTTGGTCAGATGACCACAGATGATGTTCTTGGCAGTAGAGTCCAATTGAACGAATTTCTTGACATCAGCAGCAGTGACACCTTCTCCAGCCTTGGGAACGCCGTTCTCGACGACATACCATAGGTCGACGTCAATGGCTTCAAGATGCATGCGCATCTTATTCTTCCAGTAGGGATATTCAGTTCCATCAAAGACGGGGCACGCAGCGGAGACTTTAATTATCCCTGCAGTCGACATAGCTAAAACTCCAGGTGGTTAAACCGAATCACACAGAACAAGGGAGCACCTTGCTCTGATACCAATTGAAAGTGCGTTCATAGTCCTCGCCCAATCACTCTGGTAAGTCTTCAAGGTAGACTCCCAAACCTTCACAGACTTCGTTCACTGGCAATCCACAATGTCTCTTGGATGCTCTGAACGCGACGCCTAACCGTCTGGGGATGCACAGTCCTCAAGTGTAATAAGTCTTCAGATCACACAGACAGGAAGACTTAAGTGATGCCCAATTCTCTCTGGCTCTAGTGGTTAGGGCTTTATCCTCGCAAGGAATTCTCTCTCTCAAAGGCTTCGAGGTGGGTTGCTCTCAAACGACAAAAGCCGTACTCTCAATCTGAGCAGCCAACCATTTATGGTTGTAGGGGGTGGGCTATTTATAGCCACTTGGCAACCCGACCTGATTTGTCTGAAATGACCCTAGGTCACTAAGGAACTGACACGTGTCCCAACGGTCAGATTTCAAACTCACATGGCAACTTTACTTGGGCTACAAGCAAAGCTGACTTGTCCGGCTCTGGACAAGATTCGCTCTCATTGTCTTCACTCGAAGACATAGGTTTTTGGTTTAGGCATCACTTCAGTCATTCTGACTGGTTCTCCTGGACCCCACTTAACAGTACGGTGGTTCCTATGACTCAACACAAAAGAAAAAGAACTACGAAAGATCTAAGTCTTCGAGCTCCATAGGCTTCATATCGTGTCTTCTTTTGTCATAGTCTTCAATGTGAATATCTTCATATACCACCTTTGACTTCAATGTCTTCATACATTTTTAGGGGTCATCTCTGGTAGTAAAACCGAATCAATGAGGGACTTCTACCTGTGTTATCCTGCAATTCTCACAAACACATTAGTCCCTCAACTAGGTTTGTCGTCAATACTCCAAAACCAACTAGGGGTGGCACTAGATGCACTTACAGGTTTGCTAGAGCGAACCGTGTGTGATTGACGCAGCAGGCAAAATGAAAGTCATTGCACACGGTTCCAATTTTGGGAATCGTGTGTGATTGACGTACTACCTTCGTCCTGGTTTATTGGTCCCCTGTTGTAATTTTTCCCAAAATTGGGTGAAATATTTAACATACTCACACATAGATAATAAGCGTACACGCACATAAGCATAGTTCAACCATAAGTACATAGTTCAACCGTCATTAAGCATACTCAAGTGTATATAGTTCGATCCATCCCACATCTCATCTCACATGCGGCCAGCACGATCCTGAAGCTTCTGCAGGTACTCGGCGTACGCGCCGTGCGCCACCCTGCGAGAATACTTCTGCTTAAAGGAGCCAAAGGCCCGTCCTCTTGCATGCACTAGAACACTTAGATACACGTCATGAAGCTTGTGGTTGCAAAATGGGCATCCATAGTCGTCGTTCCAGGTCCTAATACGCCTCTTATGCATTCCCGCATAAAGCTCCCTCAGGATTCGCCTCTTGTACCTCCTCTGGGCATCTTCATCCTCGCTGTCCACATCGTTAGACAACACCTATACAAATAGTAAAAAAAATTGGCATCAAATCACCGATTACATGTCGTGAAGTAGGATTAGGAATTTATGGCTATTTACTTATACATATCCAGAGATTATGGTTCGATTTTTAAACACAATCGTCTGTGTACAGACCAATCTTGAAGAAAATAATGGCACAAACATATGTAGGTCATTCAAAATCAATTGTCAAGTCCTGGCTAGGAATTATTAGCATGAACACTAACCCTAGTCGGATTACTAGCTGAAATCATTTGCACAGATGAAACAACTAATCACCTGTACCATTCAAACAATCAATACACTACATGGATCTAATGAAACTTACTCAGATTTCATGGATTGGGAGAACATAAGCACATGATTTCTATTCCCGAAAGGGGGGAGGCAGGAGTAACCAGAGAAACTCTATGACCTGTTTGACACATAAATAGGTATAGATGACTAACCAGCTGTCCATCATCGTCGGAGTCATCGCCGGAGTGGTCGTCGGAGTTGGTGTGGAACTCCGCCTCTAGCTATGGAAGCTCAACGCCGTCGACGACGTCAGGGTGTAGCGATAACTCGCCGGCGGTGACGACAACCTCTATCTCCATCTCCACGTCATGCTCTGGTGCTTTAGCAGCCCCGGCATCGCCACTCCCTCCGATGGGGCGCTTCAGCGGCATCCTCATACACTGACATCTTTGAGGACTAAGAGCGGCGTCGAGGATGCAAGCGGAGAGAGAGGATTGTGTGTGCGTAGCGAGGATGGGGGTGCGGCGCTCGGACGCACCATTAATATGGAGTAATGGGAGTTGTGGGAGAGAGGCGGGCGGCGGTCAAACTGATGGCTCGCCTCCCGGTGAGCCTGCACACCGGACTGCTGGCATGACTACCAAAGTTTCACACAGCTACTCGCACGCCTCCCGATGACACTGTGCAGCGAGCACACCTCCGTCAATTCACACACCTACACGCACGCCTCCCCATCTGCCTGCGCGGTGGACTTCTTGCACGCGTCCCGTCAACTCACGCCTGCTCGCACGCCACTCAGGTTGCGCGGCGGCACATATATTGTTTTTCTATTTGGATGATTAATGCTGCCACTTTATTGCTTAACCGAAGCATGGCACGTATCCATTGTTGGTCTAACGCTCATGGTTTGAATAAATAATCCATTTGGGATATTGGTTCCCAATTATTAATAATCTCCCGTCTGTAATTAGATAAATATTACATCAAAACTGGTCTCAAATTTGACAAAAAACTACAATGCCACTTTGTATTGGTGTCCATATGACAACACGATTAGTTTCTTGAACTTCAAATAAATTTTGGATGTACTAGAATTTAAAAATCAAGATTCTCAATGTTTGAAATTTGTTGTACGGGGAGTAAACATGCACCAGGTGAGACACATGTGTTTTTGCAATCCATTTAGGTGCACTGTCACGTGTGCATGTAGCTCAAATTTAATTTTTGCACATTATACTCGTAGAAAATCAATCAATGTACTAAAACGTCTTAATGATCTCTCTGATTTTTTTGAAATTGAAACGTCCCTCCTTTGGTAACATGTATGTTCACCGCGGGATAATCAATTTAACATGCATCGTAGTTGTGGTGGATTCATGGTGTGTGTGTGGGGGTGTGTGCGTCTGGGGGTGGCGGGTGGCTCGCAGTACACTACGAGTTGTGAGCCACCGTGTGGGTTGGCCGTTTTGTTAGGTAGGCCGGTGCCACATCAGAGTCATGAAATCGTTATTTAAAACATTACACAACCCTTTCATACATAAATGTTTTGGCCACATGCAGTTGATGGTTGTCCTACACGACACTCGATACTCGCGTGTGACGCTTTCTGTGGGCCCGCGAGGTCGTTGTCCATCACTTTGACGAACATCCGGCAGTGAGGTTAATTTGACCAGCAAGGTAGAATCTTTTTTGTTTGTGTTATGGTGCTATATAGTACGCGTCGAAGAGGTCGGAGGGGACTAGCATATATACTATACATACGCGTCCGTGAACAAGTACACCTCACTCAGTGTCGGGACTTTTGGTTACTAAGGCACATGCCACTTCAAAATTGTGAAATTGGTTATTCAAACATCACACAACACCTTTTTAGACCACATGCATATCCTAGTTAGGACACTCACGTGTGACGCTTCCATCTATGGGCCCACGAGGCCATCGTCGATGCATGCAACCTACATCGGGAGAGGTTAATTAATTTCACCATCGATGAGGATTCTTTTGGGTTGTACATATATTATGGCAGGGGCATATAGTATGCAGTGAAGAGGGGGGAAGGGGACCATCATATGTGAAGGAAATATGCCCTAGAGGCAAAAATAAAGTTATTATTTATTTCCTCATATCATGATAAATGTTTATTATTCATGCTAGAATTGTATTAACTAGAAAGTTAGTACATGTGTGAATACATAGACAAATAGAGTGTCACTAGTATGCCTCTACTTGACTAGCTCATTAATCAAAGATGGTTAAGTTTCCTAACCATAGACATGGGTTGTCATTTGATTAACGGGACCACATCATTAGGAGAATGATGTGATTGACATGAACCATTCCATTAGCTTAGCACCTGATCGTTTAGTTTACTACTATTGCTTTCTTCATGACTTATACATGTTCCTATGACTATGAGATTATGCAACTCCCGTTTGCCGGAGGAACACTTTGTGTGCTACCAAACGTCACAACGTAATTGGGTGATTATAAAGGTGCTCTACAGGTGTCTCCGATGGTACTTGTTGAGTTGACATAGATCAAGATTAGGATTTGTCACTCCGATTATCGGAGAGGTATCTCTGGGCCCACTCGGTAATGCACATCACTATAAGCCTTGCAAGCATTGTAACTAATGAGTTTGTTCCGAGATGATGTATTGCGGAACGAGTAAAGAGACTTGCCGGTAACGAGATTGAACTAGGTATTGAGATACCGACGATTGAATCTCGGGCAAGTAACATACCGATGACAAAGGGAACAACGTATGTTGTTATGCGGTTTGACCGATAAAGATCTTCGTAGAATATGTGGGAGCCAATTTGAGCATCTAGGTTCCGCTATTGGTTATTGACCGGAGACATGTCTCGGTCATGTATACATAGTTCTCGAACCCATAGGGTCCACACGCTTAAATTTCAATGACAATCGGTATTATGAGTTTTTGTGCTTTGATGTACCGAATGTCGGTGTACAAAAAGAGGGATACACTTTTTGTACCCCTATAACTGTGCACGGGAAGTCTGAGCCACGGGCACCACCACACTGAGCAAGGCAAGGGAGGTGAGCCAAGGTAAGGCCGAAGCTCAGGATAAGCAGAACAATGCCAAGACCAAGACCACAAAGAGCAAAGGGGACGAAGCAGACCCCCCAGCAAGATCCTTCTCGGGAGGCGGTTTTAGCAAACCCGGCAAGACCCTTGCCGTGGCAGCTCGCCCCACACCTACGGAGTGAGTCACCCTTGAGTCCACTGCCCCCATGGGGCAAGGATTCGGGAGACATCCCCGTGGTGGTATGCAGATCTTGGTGAAGACATTGAAGATCAGATACACCCTTTAGAAGATGATGATCCTTGGTGGGATCCCAGCCAAGGAGGACCACAAGGCCCCCAGCAAGAGCCTTGCCGGGGATGACAGCAGGCGCCACGGCAAGACCCTTGCCGGGGCCCCGGCAAGGCCCTTGCCAAGAACACCCATAGGGGCCACCATCAGGCCCACGCCAGTCAAACCTCCACCGCCTTCGCATGCAGCTGCCGACCCAACCAGCTGGGCAGGCACCTGCGTGGCGGCATGCAGATCTTCGTGGAGACCCACCACTGCGCCACCTCAGCTGCCTGCCTGCCTACATGGCACCGCAGGCGCCGCTGGCCAGGGTGCGTGTCAACACGAGAGGGAGCGCCGACGGACGAGACAGGGCTCTCCCCCGTCCCCGATAAAGCAAGGACACCTGGGCAAGACGCATTAAATGCGCCTTGTCATGTAATGCGAGGGATAACCTCACATCACTGTACCCTTTCCACCTCATGTGTGCCACTGTGGCAACCCCTTTCCTATAAAAGGAGGCCCGAGGCGACCAGGAGAAGGATTCGGCTTTTTGGAGCTCCTCACGCCCCATAGCTAGCTCAAGAACACAGATATACAATCCACCAAAGCAGGAGTAGGGTTTTAGGCATCCTCGCGGCCCGAACCTGGATAAACGAACCATGTGCTATCTGTTTGATCCGCTCTTCTCACGACCCCGCGCCCCGCAACCGTAGTAGGGATTCTTGTGATCCCATAGGTGTCGTTCCCACCGACACCTTTGGCGCGCCAGGTAGGGGGCGCAGTTGTGAGAATCGGCTCTAGCAGTTAGCCTGGCACTCCTTCATCTTCGTGACCCTTGAAGAAGAAAGGAGGCCAAAAGATCGACACTCGAGCGATCACAAACAGAAGCTAAGTTACGCTGAACCCTTATTTATGCTACCCTTCTTATTTGAGGTTATTCCCCCCTAGAGATATTTGCTTTGTATGAGAAACCTGCACGCCAGGGGGCTCTACCACGATCGGCAACGCCCTTGCCCTGTTTCGAGTCTGCTCAACAGCTCAAGCGGCTGCGTCGAGAATGGCAGAGTAGCCTTCCGTGATCAGCAACGCCCCCGATTCTGACTCGAGTCAAGCTCGACAGTTCGAGCGGCCGCGTTCAGAACGGAAAGGTGGCTCGTCCGGCAGCACGCATACCCGGCTGGCCATGGGGATCCGTCCCCAAAACGCCGCTAGGGGCTTCCACGCCGGCAAGCCTTCCCGATTGATGTAGGGCACGCATACAAAGAGGAATTGAGCGGGGAAATAACATGTGTGAAAATTAAGAGTACTTCAAAGTTATATTACATCACATCATAGCTGCAGTTTTAACTAAAGATAAAATTTGTCTTGGTCGGGAACCCGCAGCGGCGAAGAAGAACGGGATGCCTAATCCCGGCGCTGGCCTTCCGCCCTCTTAATTTCGTCGATGCAGTCGGTGATGGGCTTGATGCGCTCTTTGAGCACCGTGAGGTCAGCACCATCCGGCAAGCTCTTCATCGCGGCCACGAAGTCAAGATCAGGATTCCAGCACGCCATCTTGGTGAGGACCTTGGTCACGACCCTTCGGCAAAGTCACTGGGCCTCCTCGGCCAGCGTGGCCGTCCTGTTGGAGTGAAGATAAGCCAAGGCTCCGAGGACGCCCTCGAAGAATAGGGTCAACTTGGTGTTGACGGTCCCGCTTCGCTCAGGGCCGTACCTCACGTTTGGCATCCCCATGGTGGCCAACTGCGAGGTGACCCTACCGGCGACCTCCTCCAGACGGCTGATCCATCTGTTCTCGCCCGCCACATAATCCTGGTGGGAGGCGGCCTCGTTCGCCCGCAGCTTCTTCTCCTCCTCCAGGCTCCTGGTCAAGGTCTCCTCCCGAGCCCTGCTCTCCGATAGCATCTTCTCGAGATCCTCCAGCCTTAGCTTGAGGTCTCTGATGGAGTTTTGCGCTTCGGAGAGCTCCCCAGCCCTGCTGATGACCGCTCCTTACGCCTCCACCAAGGCGCTGTTGAGCGTGCTCTTCTCGTTGGACGGCTTGAGGGCCTGCTCCTTCAGCTCGTCCTGCGCCACCTCCAACTCCCTTACCTTGCCGGCATGGGCCAGAGCCTGGGCATCGAGTGCCTCCTTGTGCCTCTGCTCTAGCTCGCGAGTCCGCCGCACGACAAGGGCCTCAAGCTCCTCATCCTTGCCACGGAGCGTTGCGGCAAGCTTCGTCTCACACGCGGTGAGGTCCTCTTCCTGGGAATCCAGTGCGGCTTGATGCTGGTTCCGGACGGCCTCGGCCGCGGCAGCCAAGTCCGCCGCCTGTTCCTGGGCCTTCTCGATGTCAGCCATCTTCATGGCGAGCTCGAGGCGCTTGGCCAATTCCTCCTGAAGGGCCCTCTGCTCCTCGCAAGTCTGGTGGAACCAGGTCTACGTCTCAGCAACGCGCGCCTTGAAATCCACCTCCGCCTGGTCCACCGTTGCCATCCTAGACTTAACCTTGTCCAGACGGACACGGTAGAGCGCCTGGAGTTTTCGGAAGTTGGCCCCCATAGCGCGGAAAAGCTGCTCTTCCGGAGAACCGTCACCGCCAACGCCCGGCTCACCGACAACCTCAAGCCCGGTGGCGGCAAGCACCTCGCCGTCAAAGACTTCCCCTTCGGCGGGCGCCCGGGAACTTGACGCCCCTGGGAGGTGGACGAAAAGATCATCGCCCACCTTCAGATACCTGCCGGGGCCCGAGGTTGAGGAGGAGGGAGGCTGATCATCAACCGCCTCTTCCTCAGTGGTGGCCTTGCCGTCTTCCCCCGCAGGCCCACCGTTGGCGCCCTCGGCAGAAGCCTCCCCGGTCGCCTTGGCGGCCCCCGCCGCGGTGTCCTCGGCAGCATCCTTGGCGGCCTCATCAGCGGCGACCTCGGCAGTGTCCTTGGCGGCCTCCTTGGCAATGTTCCCAGCAACGGTATCCACGTCCTCCATACCTGTTGAAGGAGGGTCTGGGTAGTAATGGGAGCATGGAAGCCAAGAAAAGAATAAGGCAAAAACAGAGACGAAGGACAGACGACTCACCGGTGCCAGGCAGTGAAGCAGAAGTCCCCTCTCCGCCAGCATTTGGCGCCATGGTAGAGCCACCAGCGCCCAAGTTCCCCTCTTCCTCCATGGGTGTGGGCTCCGTGCCTGATTCCCTTGCCGGGGACGCCCCCCGCGGCGGCGTAGTCGATGGGGGTGGTGTGTTAGGAGTAGCCCTCTGTGGCTCCTCCTGCTGCCGCTCCCCTCCTGCAAACCCGACAAGGTCAGCATCATAGCATCGAGCGCCTACCACATGTCGAGTAAGAAGAGGGTGGCAAACTTACGCTGGGGGCTGCGCCGGGGGCTGCTGTCCGGGCTGCTCAGCACCACCAGTGGTGTCTTTGAAGCCCCAGCCGGGGGCTGGCTGCTCGCCGAGGTCCTCGCCCTCTTCACCCTCTGGGCCAACGTCTCTGCCTCCCTACGGAAGAAAAAATGGATCAAGACAAGCGACCCAATTCGAGGAAATGGAAATGACAGTAAGGAACGAAGAACTTACTTGTCATCCATCTCCTCCTCTTCCACCAGTTTCCTTTTCCTCTCCGGGCTGAGAGGCCCGAGATCAAAAGGGAGCTCCACATCATCATCCAAGTCGACGCCTGCCGGAGGAGGCGAAGGAGGTGGCGGGGTTTGTGCGCCTGGATGAGGAAGGGGCTGTTGTCTTCTTCTTAGCGGCCTTCGTCAGCCTCTTGGCTGCCGTGGCCCTCGTGTGGCGCCCAGACCCCTCCAGGGTCAATTGAGGCCGCGCAGCCCTGCCGGGCCGGACCGGCTCACCGAAGCCAGCCCGCCGCGGGACTCGCCCTGTTCCCCTGGTTGGCGTCGAGCCCGCCGCCACGTCCTCCTCCTCCCCCGACGACTCGTCGGCCGCGTCTTCGACGTGCGGAGATCCAGTGTCAGCGCTGCTGACCTCCCCGGAGGCCGCTGCCCACCGGGTGAGCTCCTCTTCCTCCGCCACCGTTGCGGCCTTATCCTCCACGCCCCCGGCGCTGCCGGCCTCCATGGCAAGCTGTGCCTCCCTCGCCCTAGTGGCGATGTAGTCTAGCTCTGCCTGGGTGGTGTCCATGATAAGCCACCATTCGGCGTCGGCATTGACGTACACCTCGATCAGGGTGTCGAAGAATTGCTGCACATCCTCGTCCTTTGGCTCCTCCCAGCTCGGGACAGGGCCGTGCGCATTACAGTCCGGCATCATGGCGATGATCTCGCACCGGCGTGAATTGTTGCACAACGGGACCACCCCCGCTGGCAGCTTGAAAAATGGCCCCTTGAGGGCCTTGCCAACCTTTGCGGCAGCCCTCGCGGCCTTGCCGGTCCGCTCGACCTTGCCATCGCGACCCACATCAAGCTAGAAAAGCCGCTGGCAGAAGTGGGCATGCGCCAGCACTGTGAAGTTGTGATCGAGGCTGGGGTGGAGTCGCATAATGTCAGCCGGGTTCGTAAAGAGCCAAGCTGGCCTCCCCTTGTTGTGCAACAGGGCGATCCGGCGGCGAATGAAGTCTGCCCCGATCATCTCAAGGGTGAGTCTGGCCTGGGTGAGCCGGAGAATCCTGGTGGTGGTGATGGTGAGCCTCCCATCAGCGGCGTCGACATCGCTCCAATCGATGCCACGGACCAGCGGCACTCGGCGGACCTTGCAGAATTCCAGCGGGTTTTCATCTTCAATCCAGCACCACCGGCCACGCCATTCCTCCCACCTCTCCTTCATGGCACCGTCCGAGTACGCCCCCTTGGATCTTGGGATCCAGGTGATGCAACCAGAGACGGCTCCTCCCGGCTGGATTCGAGGGAAGAAGTAATGGCGGAAGAGCGTCGTGTTGGGCTGCACCCCAGCAAAGCCTTCGCAAAGATGTGCGAAGAAAGCCATGCACGCCACCGCATTAGGAGTAAAATCCAAGACGCGAAAGCCGAAGGTGCGCATAACATTGCAGAAGAAATCGGAGAAAGGAGGGCATAACCCGCAAGAAAGATAATCAACAAAAAAGGGATACCGATTTGGAGCAGGGTCGGCGCAAACAGCAGGAATGATGCGCGTCACCGGGTGTCCCGAATTCTCTCCCCCCATCTTCGCTCCCCATAGGGGCCTGAGGGAGGCCCAGAGCTCTCGAACATCAACCGTCGAGGGGAAGAAGAAGGCGGACTTCGTCCGGTCCCCCGACAGCGCGCTCTCTGGCGGCTCCACCGTCCCGGCGCCCATAGCCACCCCCTTGCCCTTGGCGAATTTGGGAGCCATGGCGACCAAGAAGTTCAGAGGGCTGAGAAGGGGGATGGCAAAGCAGCGGCGGCGGGCGACAGCAAAAGCTTAGGAAGGAAGGAAGAGAGGGAACGGCGGCTCTGAGATTGGAAAAGGCACAAGGGAAGAGGAGAAAGTGAGCAACGCGCCCACGGTTATTCCTTCTTATGGGGAAAAAATGCGGGCCACCTCCTTTCACATTAACTGTGATGTGACGCATGTCCGCGGGAAGCAACCCCACGCATGCCGCCCACGTCACACACGCCTCCCCATGCCGCGCCACGCGCGGGAAGCTTGGGAAGCGTAGCGCGCGAAGAGACTTACCGCGGTAAAAACCGCCCGCCTGCCCGCGCACCGTTTTTGGGCCTAGCCCAACGACGCGATTGTGCTTACGTGTGGCCTAGGCCCAGGGGCTCCTGTCGGTGTACAAAAAGAGGGGTACACTTTTTGTACCCCTATAACTGTGCACGGGTAGTCTGAGCCACGGGCACCACCACACTGAGCAAGGCAAGGGAGGTGAGCCAAGGTAAGGCCGAAGCTCAGGAGAAGCAGAACGACGCCAAGACCAAGACCACAAAGAGCAAAGGGGATGAAGCGGACCCCCCCAGCAAGACCCTTGCTGTGGCAGCTCGCCCCACACCTACGGAGTGAGTCACCCTTGAGTCCACTGCTCCCATGGGGAAAGGATTCGGGAGACATCCCCGTGGTGGCATGCAGATCTTGGTGAAGACATTCAAGATCAGATACACCCTTTAGAATATGATGATCCTTGGCGGGATCCCAGCCAAGGAGGACCACAAGGCCCCCGGCAAGAGCCTTGCCGGGGATGACAGCAGGCGCCACGGCAAGACCCTTGCCGGGGCCCCGGCAAGGCCCTTGCCAAGAACACCCGTAGGGGCCACCATCAGGCCGCGCCAGTCAAACCTCCACCGCCGTTTGCATGCAGCTGCCGACCCAACTAGCTGGGCAGGCACCTGCGTGGCGGCATGCAGATCTTCATGGAGACCCACCACTGCACCACCTCAGCTGCCTACCTGCCTACATGGCACCACGAGCGCTGCTGGCCAGGGCGCGTGTCGACACGAGAGGGAACGGCGACGGACGAGATAGGGATCTCCCCCGTCCCCGATAAAGCAAGGACACCTAGGCAAGATGCATTAAATGCGCCTTGTCATGTAATTCGAGGGATAACCTCACATCACTGTACCCTTTCCACCTCCTGTGTGCCACTTTGGCAACCCCTTTCCTATAAAAGGAGGCCCGAGGTGACCAGGAGAAGGATTCGGCTTTTTGGAGCTCCTCACGACCCATAGCTAGCTCAAGAACACAGATATACAATCCACCAAAGCAGGAGTAGGGTTTTACGCATCGTCGCGGCCTGAACCTGGATAAACGAATCGTGTGCTATCTGTTTGATCCGCTCTTCTCACGACCCCGCGCCCCGCAACCGTAGTAGGGATTCTTGTGATCCCATAGGTGTCATTCCCACTGACACCGAATGTAGTTCGGAGTCCCGCATATGATCACGGACGTGATGAGGAATCTCAAAATGGTCGAGACGTAAAGATCAATATATTGGACGACTATATTCAGACACCGGAAGTGTTCCGGATGGTTTCGGAGAAAACCAGAGTGCCGGAGGGTTATCGGAACCCCCCCGGGAGAAATAGTGGGCCTTATGGGCCTTAGTGGAGAGAGAGAGGGCTGGCCTAGGGCAAGCCACGCGCCCCTTCCCCTCTGGTCCGAATTGGACTAGGAGAGGGGGGTGGCGCCCCCTTTCCTTCTCCCCCTCTCCCTTCCTTTTCCCCTCCTAGTAGGAGTAGGAAAGAGGGGAGTCCTACTCCTACTAGGAGGAGGACTCCTCCTCCTGGCGTGCCTACAGGGGCCGGCCGACCTCCCCCCTTGCTCCTTTATATACCGGGGCAGGGGCATCTCTAGACACACAAGTTGATATGTTGATCTCTCCCAGCCGTGTGCGGTGCCCCCTCCACCATAATCCACCTCGATCATATCGTAGCGGTGCTTAGGCGAAGCCCTGCGTCGGTAGCATCATCATCACCGTCATCACGGCGTCGTGCTGAAGAAACTCTCCAGCGAATCTTTGCTGGATCGGAGCTTGCGGGACGTCATCAGTTGAACGTGTGCTGAACTCGGAGGTGCCATGCGTTCGGTATTTGGATCGGTTGGATCGTGAAGACGTACGACTACATCAACCGTGTTGTGATAACGCTTCCACTTTCGTTCTATGAGGGTACGTGGACACACTCTCCCCTCTCGTTGCTATGCATCACCATTATCCTGTGTGTGCATACGAAAATTTTGAAATTACTATGTTCCCCAACAGTGGCATCCGAGCCAGGTTTATGCGTAGATGTTATATGCACGAGTAGAACACAAGTGAGTTGTGGGCGATACAAGTCATACTTCTTACCAGCATGTAATACTTTGGTTCAGCGGTATTGTTGGATGAAGCGGCCCGGACCGACATTACACGTACGCTTACGCGAGACTGGTTGTATCGACGTGCTTTGCACACAGGTGGCTGGCGGGTGTGATACGTCTCCAACATATCTATAATTTTTTATTGTTCCATGCTATTATATTATCAACCTTGGATGTTTTATATGCATTTATATGCTATTTTATATGATTTTTGGGACTAACCTATTAACCTAGAGCCCAGTGTCAGTTTCTATTTTTTCCTTGTTTTAGAGTATAGCAGAAGAGGAAAATCAAACGGAGTCCAATTGACCTGAAACTTCACAGAACTTATTTTTGGACTAGAAGAAGCCCACACAGCATCGGAGATGGACCAGAAGAGTCCCGGGCTGCCCACAAGGGTGGGGGGGGGGGGCGCCCACCCCCCTAGGCGCGCCACCTGCCTCGTGGACAGCCCGAAGACCCCCCTGACTTGTTCTTGACGCCAAAACCTCTTATATATACAAAAACTTCCAGAAAGAAACCTAAATCGGGAGTTCTACCGGCAGAAGCCTCCGTACCCACCGAAAACCAATCTAGACCCGTTCGGCACCCTGCCGGAGGGGGGAATCCCTCTCCGGTGGCCATCTTCATCATCCCGGCGCTCTCCATGATGACGAGGGAGTAGTTCACCCTCGGGGCTGAGGGTATGTACTAGTAGCTATGTGTTTGATCTCTCTCGTGTTCTTGAGGTGGTACGATCTTCATGTATCGTGAGCTTTGCTATTATAGTTGGATCTTATGATGTTTCTCCCTCTCTACTCTCTTGTGATGGATTGAGTTTTCCCTTTGAAGTTATCTTATCGGATTGAGTATTTAAGGATTTGAGAACACTTGATGTATGTCTTGCACGTGCTTATCTGTGGTGACAATGGGATATCACGTGATCCACTTGATATATGTTTTGGTGATCAACTTGCGAGTTCCATGACCTCGTGAACTTATGCATAGGGGTTGGCACACGTTTTCGTCTTGACTCTCCGGTAGAAACTTTGCGGCACTCTTTGAAGTCCTTTGTGTTGGTTGAATAGATGAATCTGAGATTGTGTGATGCATATTGTATAATCATACTGTCTGTGTCAAAACCGGAGGATCTCGGGTAGGGGGTCCCGAACTGTGCGTCTAGGCCGGATGGTAACAGGAGGCAAGGGACACGAAGTTTTACCCAGGTTTGGGCCCTCTTGATGAAGGTAAAACCCTATGTCCTGCTTGATTAATATTGAAGATATGGGTGTTACAAGAGTAGATCTACCACGAGATCAGAGAGGCCAAACCCTAGAAGCTAGCCTATGGTGTGATTGTATGTTGTGATTGTTGTCCTACGGACTAAAACCCTTTTGTTTATATAGACACCGGAGAGGGTTAGTGAGGGAGTCCTGGATTAGGGGGTGTTCGGATAGCCGGACTATACCTTCAGCCAGACTCCTGGACTATGAAGATACAAGATTGAAGACTCTGTCCCGTGTCTAGAAGGGACTTTCCTTGGCGTGGAAGGCAAGCTTGGCGATACGGATATGTAGATCTCCTACCATTGTAACCGACTCTATGTAACCCTAACCCTATTCGGTGTCTATATAAACCGGAGGGTTTTA
Organism: Triticum urartu; assembly: GCF_003073215.2. Lineage (NCBI taxonomy): Eukaryota > Viridiplantae > Streptophyta > Magnoliopsida > Poales > Poaceae > Triticum > Triticum urartu. The sequence goes on along the minus strand of NC_053024.1, from coordinate 192,540,203 downwards.
GTCCGTAGGACAACATACACATCAACAATCATACCATAGGCTAGCTTCTAGGGTTTAGCCTCTTCGATCTCGTGGTAGATCTACTCTTGTACTACCCATATCATCAATATTAATCAAGTAGGACGTAGGGTTTTACCTCCATCGAGAGGGCCCGAACCTGGGTAAAACTTCGTGTCCCTTGCCTCCTGTTACCATTCGGCCTAGACGCACAGTTCGGGACCCCCTGCCCGAGATCCGCCGATTTCGACACCGACATTGGTGCTTTCATTGAGAGTTCCTCTGTGTCGTCACTATCAGGCCCGATGGCTCCTACGATCACCAATAACGATGCAGTCCAGGGTGAGACCTTCCTCCCCGGACAGATCTTCGTCTTCGGCGGCTTCGCGCTGCGGGCCAATTCACTTGGCCATCTGGGGCAGATCGAAAGCTACGCCCCTGGCCGTCAGGTCAGACTTGGAAGTTTATACTACATGGCTGACATCCGCGGGGACTTGATCTTCGACGGATTCGAGCCACTGCCGAGTGCGCCACACTGTCATGACGAGCATGATCTAGCTCTACCGCCGAACAGTACCCTGGAGGCCGCACCCGCATCAGCTCCAACCCTTAATTCGGAGCCAACTGCGCCGATCGAGGATGGGCGGTTGGACGCCACCCCGGGGGCTGCGACCCCAACGACGATTGAGCTGAACACCAGCCCCGCACTCCGCGAGACTCGTGACTCCAAGGAGTCGGACTCCTCTCCGGACCCCGAACCCTCCGCGCCCCTGCCGATCGAATCCGATTGGGCGCCAATCATGGAGTTTACTGCCGCGAACATCTTCCAGCACTCGCCTTTCGGCGATATTCTGAAGACACTAATGTCTCTCTCTTTATCAGGAGAGCCTGGGCCGAACTACGGTCAGCAAGGTTGGGGTACGGACGATGAAGAAATTCAAAGCCCACCCACCACCCACTTTGTAGCCACTGTCGACGATTTAACCGACATGCTCGACCTCGACTCCGAAGACATCGACGGTATGGATGCCGATGAAGAACCAGCGCCTATTGGGCCCTGGAACGCCACCTCGTCATATGATGTATACATGGTGGACGCACCAAAAGATGACGACGAGGAGCGGAAGGACGCACCGAAGCAGTCAAAGCGGTGACGGAAGCGCCGCCCCAAATCCCGCCTCGACAGAAATAGCGATCACACAGACCCAGCGCTGGAGCAGGGCGAACCGCTGCCGCACAACGGCAATCCGGATAATCAAACCAAACAAACAAATCCTATCAAGGATAATGGTCTGGACGACATAACGCCGGACAGGTACCCGGAGCAGCAGACTGCCCATAAAAGGCTTGTTGCCACCGCGAGGAGCCTAAAAAAACATAAGCAAAGGCTCAAGGCCGCGCAAGACACACTCCAAATCAGATGGAGTAAAATACTCAACACAGCAGCAAGGTACGGCGAAAATCGCCCCTACAAGAGCTACCCAAAGCGGAAGCTGCTACCCGAATTCGATGAGGAGGCCTCAGACCCCCCACAACCAAATATCAAAGCAGCCAGCTGGTCGGATAGACGACCCCTCTACCAACACAGAGCGGCATACAATGCCGCTCACCATACAACATGCAACCAATGCGAGGGCTCGCACCCAAAGGACGGTGCAACAAGATCCATCTATGGACCATGCAAGCGCGCCCCAGCATACAATGCAACACAACAAACATCCGAACAACGCGGTACACCCAGCTACAGGGGTGCCGCACACCCCCTATGTTTAACCGATGAGGTACTGGACCACGAATTTCCAGAGGGATTCAAGCCCGTAAACATAGAGGCATAGGACGGAACAACAGACCCTGGGGTCTGGATCGAGGACTACATCCTTCATATTCATATGGCTCGAGGAGATGATCTCCATGCCATCAAGTACCTACCCCTCAAGCTCAAAGGGCTAGCTCGTCACTGGCTCAAAGGCCTCCCCGAAAGCTCCATTGGAAGTTGGGAAGAGCTCGAAGATGCCTTTCAAGCAAATTTTCAAGGGACGTATGTCCGACCTCCGGATGTGGACGATTTGAGTCATATAACTCAACAGCCCAGAGAGTCAGCTCGAAAGCTTTGGAACAGGTTTCTTACTAAAAAGAACCAGATTGTCGACTATCCGGACGCCGAAGCCTTAGCAGCTTTCAAGCATAGCGTCCGTGACGAATGGCTCGCCAGACACCTCGGCCAAAATAAGCCGAGAACGATGGCCACATTAACAAACCTCATGACCCTCTTTTGCGCGGGGGAGGATAGCTGGCTAGCCAGATGCAGCACCAGCGACCCCAGTACATCTGAAGTTAGAGATGGAAATGGGAAATCACGGCGCAACAGCAATAACAAACGCCGGAATAAAGAAGACAGCACGAAGGGCATGGCAGTAAATGCCGGATTCAAAAGCTCTCGGCTAGGCCAAAAGCCGCCCCCTAAAGGCACCAGGGACGAATTGTCCAGCCTCAATAAAATTCTGGACCAAGTATGTCAGATTCATAGTACCCCTGGTAAACCTGCTAATCATACCCACAGAGAATGTTGGGTCTTCAAGCAGTCTGGCAAGCTCAACGCCGTACACAAGGGGGAGGATACACCAAGTGAAGACGAGGACGAGCCCTCCAAGCAAGACACAGGGGAACAAAAGCAATTTCCACCAGAACTCAAAACAGTAAACGTGTTACACGTAATCAAGGGAAAAAACAACGCGACACTCCCAGGAAAGTATACCCAAGTGCCTATCACCACGAAGTCCTGCCACTGGTCATCTCAACCGATCACTTTCGACCATCGCGATTACTCAGCAAGTATCTGACACGCAGGATGGGCTGCCCTGGTATTAGACCCAGTAATTGGCGGATATCACTTCACAAAGGTCTTGATGGACGGCGGCAGTAGCCTAAACCTAATATATCAGGATACAATCCGTGGGATGGGGCTAGACCCAACACAAATTCTCCATAGCAATACTACCTTTAAAGGAGTAATGCCAGGCCCAGGGGCTTGTTGTACGGGCTCCCTCCTACTACAAGTTACATTCGGCTCCCCCGATAACTTCTGTGGCGAGCATTTAACTTTCCACATCGCTCCGTTTCAAAGTGGCTATCAAGCACTGCTCGGACGCGAAGCTTTCGCTCGCTTTAATGCAATACCACACTACGCCTCCCTCACACTCAAGATGCCTGGTCCACGTGGCATCATTACAGTACACGAAAATATCAAGCGATCTCTGCGCGCCGAAGAGAGCGAGGCTGCCTTGGCCGCCGCACACTAAAGGCGCCCGGACAAACGAAAGCATCCAATAGGTCGTTAAGACCTCAGATACAACTAATAAAGTCCGGCGCTGCTATTTATACGGAAATAAGTGGTCACGCCCCTATTTGTCAATACAAGGGGCTCAACGCGCGCAGACAAGTGGCAATTTCTTATCATCTTGAATTATACGTGGTTTCTTTAAAAACTATCCTTTTGCACAACAACTTTTTCACTTAACTTCCTCTCTTTTATAGACGATCATCGTGGTACACCCGTCCAGGATATGGCACAACGGAGACACAGGCGCAGACGTGCAGCAGGGACCCGCTCCAAGGATTCTTTTTAGATTAAGACCCTGCGTAAACCTTTTTTACTGTCTCTTGTTGATACATATCCACCGTTGAGAAGGATGCTGACGTCTTGGCATGTGGCCACGCTAGAACAATGCATGTACCTGGACACACGGGGCTTCTTACAAAGGCCACTATTTAGGCCCGGTTTATACCACAAAGACCGAATACCTTAGGGAGTATTCGGCGTCGCGAGTTTGGCCCTATATGCATCAGCTCCGAATCATTGTCTTTGGTTAAAAGTTGGGTTTGCCCGTCTCCTGTGTTTTGGTGCCTTACGTTCCGCCTTGCCGGCTAAGGTAGCACCAGGAGAACTACTGCGATTGTGCCCTGGTTCATCCGGACGAGCACCCCAGTAGAGAAAGCCGAAAACTGACTGTCATGATATAGCGTGAGACTGGTCAACCACTCGATGACCTGTGGGATTGTTAGAATTCCTCCGCCTTAACGAAGGGCCATTTCCCGGCCAGGCATGTACGCACCCCGAGATCGGGAGAGTGCGGAGCCACCAGGGGCTATCTAGTAGCCCCACTGTCAAACTCCCATGGCTAAGTAAAAGTGCTAAAGCATTATAGTCCGGTTGCCTCGCTCGCTCTGCTATCACCTCCTTAATAGGACCAAGACGTTGGGTTAAGTGTGAATGCGTGTTTTTGTGACCACCTCCGCATTATATGCGTGAGGGTTGTAGCCGACGGCTGCAATCTTTCAGGTTATACACATGTATACATAAACGGCCGCCCAGGAGGCATCATATTACTTTCAGGCAAAAGTATAAAAATAGCCTTATAAAAATTTATAAAAGCATTTCTCTTACAATGAGATTACATATCACTCAAACATAATATTTTTTGAGCACTGGGTCTCTATCAAACGGGCCCTCAAGAACTTCTTCAAAGTAGTGCTCGGCAGCCTTTCGACCTATAGCCGAATCCCGCCTTGCAACATTGGTAGCATCCATCTCCGCCCAATATGCCTTAACACGGGCAAAGGCCATCCGTGCGCCCTCTATGCACGCCGACCTCCTCATCGCATTAATGTGCGGCACCACATCAAGGACCTGCTGCACCAAGCTGAAATAGCTGTTCGGTTTTGACCTTCCCGGCCATAGCTAATCCACAACAGACCTCATAGAGAGTCCGGACAACCTATTTAGTTCAGCCCATTCGGCTAATTGGTCAGTCAATGAAAGTGGACGCTCGGGAGAATGGAATTGTCTCCAAAACAGCTGGTCTACTCCACGGTCTGTCTGACCCTGGAAGTACTTGGCCGCATCGGCAGCGCTTGCCGCCAAATCCATATACACATCCTCCGAACTCTCACAGCCGATCCAGAAGGGCATACCGTGGATCTCCGAATTTCCTCCACAACAGAAAGGATTTCCCAGCTACAATATCCCCGGCTTCCCGCAGCTCCTCCTTCTTTGCCCTCATAGCAGAGCGGAGATCCTTTTTCGTCGCAGTAGCCTTCTCAAGATCCGATGCCTTCGCTTGGTTTTCCTTTTCAAGAACCTGGCAATGGTCGGCGGCAGATTTTAATTCTATAGCCATCTTGGCCATCTTGTCTCGAGTCTCACCATGTGCGGCCTTCTCGGCTTGCAACTCTTCGGTCGCCTTCACAGCAGCCGCATTACCCAACCTCGCTTGTTCCTTGGCTCGGGCAAGTTCTGCCCGCAAGGCTTCAACAGTGGCAACTCCATCTGCAGTCACAACATATTAAAGATACTGGCATCATGCTGCTCTTCCTATGTGGCATTTACCAGATATTCACACTTACCCTGTGCCTCGTCAAGCCTTTTGTTCACAAGCTCGATGTCGGCGTCTGCCGCATCCAACTGCCGCTCTAAATGGGCAAACTCGCTAGTCCGGCTAGCCACCGGAGCTTCCATCACCTGCACATAGAGGCAGTATGGTTATTTCCTGGGAATATGATCCTCTGTTCGTCGTCGTTTCCGATGACAACCAGAGTCTCAGGGGCTACTATCTACACAGGGCACACTTAGCATGTGCAGGATTATCATACATTCTTTTACGTACCTCAAAGCCTGTCAGTAGACTCATAAAAGCTTCATGCAATCCGCTTTCGGCGGATGATATTCTCTCCATCATCGTATTCATCATCACACGGTGTTCATCTGAGATGGCCGCTCGCCCCACCAACTCCCTCAGAACATCCGATCGCACACTAGACGGTGCCGGACTCTTTTTTTTGCTCTCTTCGGGAGCCGGACACTGGGAGCTTCGGGGGTCAATGGGATTATCTTCTGGCCTCACCGGACTCGGAGAGGCCCTCCGCGACGACACTTCAGGGTTGCCCGCTTCTGGAGCGGAGGAATCCGGAGGAGGCGTTTTGCTCTCCATCATCTCTGGAAGAAGATCCCCCGAAGATGAGCTCATTTGAGAGGGGCTAAGGCCCGAACTGCAAAAATATATGCAGTGGTTATTTCCTCAAAAGAAAAAGATGGCATATATGTACTATTAAAAGTATTTCGGGTCACTTATGACTCAAGGGAGAATTGATCCCCCCGCGGACTTTGTGCGGCAACAGCGCCCCCCAAGGTAGGACCCTCTATGGGAGACTTCTTCTCCCGTTTGGAAGCTTCGGCTTTCGAATCCCCGGGCGCAGTCCTTTTCCTCTTCTGGTCGCCTTCCCTCATGGAGACGCTCACTCCCTCGGCTAGAATGGGCAGCGTTGGGGGCCCGCGTCCGCCCGCATTATCCCCCACAGTATCTTCCTTCAAGGGCTCCGGGCAAGGTGCGGTCTGGAGCATCTTTTCCAATACCGGATTTTCCAAACCCTCAGGGAGGGGGGCCGAACACCAAATCAACTTCGCCTTTGTTAGCCAGTCCTGGTCAAAAAGCAAACTCTCAGAAATAACTTCGTAACGAAGTAGATAGATTATGTTCGGCTGGAAGATGCTTTACCTGTTCGGCGGTGCGGTTACTACTCAAGCCCACGTCCTCGGTGATTTCCGGACACTCCACCTGCGGTCCGAAGAATGACTTGTACATCTCCTCGTGCGTCAGGCCGAGAAAATTCTGAACGGCACACGGTCCCTCGGGATTGAACTCCCACAGGCGAGGAGGCCGGCGTTTGCAGGGCTGGACTTGACGAACCAACATAACATGTGTTACCGCAACCAAACTGAAATCTCCATTGAAGAGACCTCGAATGCGGCCTTGAAGTATAGGCACATCCTTGAATGGACCCCAGCTCAGACCTCTGCTGATCCATGACATCAGCTGTGGTGGAGGGCCCGAGCAGAAAGCAGGGGGGCCGCCCACTTGGCACTTCTAGGAGCCGTGATGTAGAACCACTCCTGTTGCCACAATTCAGACACCTCTGGGATGGAACCTTTGGGCCACGGAGCTCCCGTCATCTTGCATATTGAGGCACCTCCACACGCTGCATGTTGCCCCTCGACCATCTTCGGCTTCACTTCAAAGGTCTTGAGCCATAGGCCAAAGTGAGGGGTAACCCGGACGAAGGCCTCGCACACGACACTAAATGTCGTGATATGAAGAAAGGAGTCCGGAGCTAGATCATGAAAACCTAGCCCGTAGTAAAACATCAAACCCCTGACGAAAGGATCCAGGGTAAGGCATAGACCTCGGAGGAAGTGGGAAACGAACACGACGTTCTCGTTAGGTTCGGGGGTGGGACGGCCTGCCCTCGGGGAGGCAGCCGATGCGAAATCTCGGCGGTCAGATATCTGGCCTCCCTCAACTTCTTGATGTCTTCTTCCGTGACGGAGGAAGGCATCCATCGGCCTTGAAGGCTAGATCCGGACATGACTGGAGGTTCGAAGGACCTGACCTGAACTTCGGGCGTTTGAGCTTGAGGTGGGGGAAGGATTCGATTGAGCATGGGAGGGAAAAATAAAAGCCTTGTCCCCTTTATAAAGAGGGTGAATATCAAGCGTCCTCTCCGTGTCCGCTTGGACTTGCCCATAATCTAGGAGTCCTAGAAGCGGTTGGGTTACCCACGCCCGTATTGATGAGAATCCCAGGATAAGGGGACACGATCTCTGCTTTAACAAAACGTGCCAAGGAAACCGCCTCGCATAACACACTGAGGTGGGATAATGGAATGACTCGGATAAAGGCTTGGCCGTGGTGTGTCATGCTACGGAATACGTCAGCAGATTAGATTGGTGTAAATATTATTCTCTCTATGGCAATATGTGGAAACTTATTTTACAGAGCCGGACACTATCTTTGTGTTCAAAATCTTCTACGAAGTACTTGGAGGAGGAACTCGCCTTGCAATGCCGAAGACAATCTGCGCACCGGACTCGTCGTCATTGAAGCCTGGTTCAGGGGCTACTGAGGGAGTCTGGATTAGGGGGTGTTCGGATAGCCGGACTATACCTTCAGCCAGACCTCCTGGACTATGAAGATACAAGATTGAAGACCGTCCCTGTGTCCGGAAGGGACTTTCCTTGGCGTGGAAGGCAAGCTTGGCGATACGGATATGAAGATCTCCTACCATTGTAACCGACTCTATGTAACCCTAACCCTATCCGGTGTCTATATAAACCGGAGGGTTTTAGTCCGTAGGCCAACGTACACATCAACAATTCATACCATAGGCTAGCTTCTAGGGTTTAGCCTCTTCGATCTCGTGGTAGATCTACTCTTGTACTACCCATATCATCAATATTAATCAAGTAGGACGTAGGGTTTTACCTCCATCGAGAGGGCCTGAACCTGGGTAAAACTTCGTGTCCCTTGCCTCCTGTTACCATCCGGCCTAGACGCACAGTTCGGGACCCCCTACCCGAGATCCGCCAGTTTTGACACCGACAGTTAGGGTTACACCAGGTCGGTTACAAAGGAGGAGATATCCATATACGTATTGCCTAGCATGCCTTCCACGCCAAGTAGAGTCTCATCTGAACACGAGACGAAGTCTTCAATCTTGTATCTTCATAGTCTAACAGTCTGGCCAATGGAGATAGTCCGGCTATCCGGAGACCCCCTAATCCAGGAATCCCTCAGTAGCCCCTGAACCACGCTTCAATGACGATGCATCCAGCGCGTAGTTGTCTTCGGCATTGCAAGGCGGGTTCCTTCTCCGAATACATCACAGAAGAATTTGAATATGAGGATAGTGTCCGACCCTACAAAATAAGTTCCACATTCCACCGTAGAGAGAATAATGTTTTCGCAGATCTAATTTGCTAGCTTGTTTTGACAGCATGACATTACGTCATGGCCCGGTGATTATTCGAACCGTTTCTCTTAACCAGCTCCACTCATAACGTGAGGCGGTTTCTTGACACGCCTTGCCGAAGCGGAGAGCGTGCTCCCCTAATTACAGGATTCTCATTAATGTGGTCGTGGGTAACCCAACCGTGTCTAGGACTCTTAGATTATAGGCAAGTCCCAAACGGCTATGGAGAGGACGCTTGATATTTACCCTCTTTATAAGGGGACAAGGTTTTTGCTTTTTCCCTCTCGTGCTCAACCAAACCCTTCCCCGCCTCAAGTTCTAACACCCAAATCCCAGGTTCGGTGCCCCGGATCTTCAATCATGTCTGGATCCAGCCTTCATGGCCGATGGATGCCCTCCTCCGTGACGGAAGAGGACATTAAGAAGTTGAGGGAGGCCAGATACCTGACCGCCGAGGTGTCGCATTGGCTGCCTGCTCAAGGGCAGGTCGTCCCTACTCCCGAACCCAACGAGAATGTTGTGTTCGTCTCCCACTTCCTCCGAGGTCTAGGCCTCACTCTGGATCCCTTCGTCAGGGGCTTGATGTTCTATTACGGGCTAGATTTCCATGATCTAGCTCCGGACTCCTTTCTCCACATCATGACATTTATTGTTGTGTGTGAGGCCTTCCTCCGTGTGACCCCTCACTTCGGCCTGTGGCTCAAGACCTTTGAAGTACAACCGAAGGTGATTGAGGGGCAGCATGCAGCGTGCAGAGGGGCAGCATGCAGCGTGTGACCCCTGGTGGCTCCGCACTCTCCCGATCGCGGGGTGCGTACATGCCTGGCCGGGAAACGACCCTTCGTTAAGGCGAAGGAATTCTAACATTCCGATAGGTCACCGAGTGGTTGACCAGTCTCGCGCTATATCATGACAGTCAGTTTTCGGCTTTCTCTACTGAGGTGCTCGTCCGGATGAACCAGGGTACAATCGAAGTAGTTCTCCTGGTGCTACCATAGCCGTTAAAGCGGAACATAATGCACCAAAACACAGGAGCCGGGCAAACCCAACATTTGACCAAAGACAATGATTCGGAGTTGATGCATATAAGGCCAAACTTGCGACGCCGAACACTCCCTAAGGTATTCGGTCTATATGGTATAACCTGGGCCTAGATAGTGCCCTTCGTAAGAAGCCCCTTGTGTCCAGGTACCTGCATTATTTTAACATGGCCACATGCCAAGACGCCAGCATCCTTCTCAATTGTGCTGAGAATTCGGTGGATATGTATCAACAAGAGACAGTAAAAAAGGTTTACGCAGGGTCTTAATCTAAAAAGAATCCTTGGAGCGGGTCCCTGCTGCACGTCTGCGCCTGTGTCTCCGTTGTGCCATATCCTGGACGGGTGTAGCATGATGATTATCTATAAAAGAGAGGAGCTTAGGTGAAAAAAGCTGTCGTGCAAAAAGATAGTTTTTTAAAGAAATCATGTATAATTCAAGGTAAGTAAGAATTGCCGCTTGTCTACGCACGTTGAGCCCCTTGTATTTGTAATAGGGGTGTGATCATTGATCCAGTAAAAATTTCATATGGCTGCGCCGGACTCGTCTAACCGTGTCCGAGGTCGTGACGACCTGCTAAATGCTTTAGTTGGTGAGGCCGTTTTTAGTGAGCGGCTGCCAAGGCAGCCGCATGCTCGTCGGCGCGCAGAGATCGCTTAATACTTCCGTTCACTGTAATGATGCCACATGGACCGGGCATCTTGAGTGTGAGGGAAGCATAGTGTGGTATTGCATTGAAGCGAGCGAAAGCTTCGCGTCCGAGTAGTGCTTGATAGCTACTTTGAAACAGAGGGATGTGGAAGGTTAAATGTTCGCTACGGAAGTTATCGGGGAAGCCGAATATAACTTTTAGTAGCAGGGAGCCCGTGCAATGAGCCCCTGGGCCTGGCGTTACTCCTTTAAAGGTAATATTGCTATGGCGAATTTTTGTTGGGTCTATCCCCATTTCGCAGATTGTATCCTGGTATATCAGGTTTAGACTGCTGCCGCCGTCCATCAGGACTCGTGTGAAGTGGTATCTGTCAATCATTGGGTCTAATACCAGGGCAGCCCATCCTGCACGCTGGACACTTGCTGAGTAATAACGATGGTCGAAAGTGATCGGTTGAGACGACCAGTGGCAGGACTCTGCGGTGATAGGCCTTCGGGCGTATTTTTCTAGGAGTGCCGTTTTGTTTCTGCCATTGATCACGTGTAACATGTTTACTGTTTTGACTTCTGGTGGAAATTTCTTTTGTTCCCCAGTGTCTTCCTTGAGAGGTTCATCCTCATCTTCGCTTGGTGTATCCCCCCCTTGTGTACGGCATTGAGCTTGCCAGACTGTTTGAAGACCCAACATTCTCTGTGGGTATGATTGGCTGGTTTGCCACGGGTGCTATGGACCTGACATATTTGGTCCAGAATTTTGTTTAGCATGGACAGTTTGTCTCTAGCGTCTTTAGGGGGCGGCTTTTGCTGAACTGACTGGGAGCTTTTGAATCCGGCGTTTACTGCCGTGCTCTTCGTGCTGTCTCTTTTATTCCGGTGTTTGTTATTGTTGTTGCGCCGTGATTTTCCGTTTCCATCTCTAACTTTAGATGTACTGGGGTCATTGGAGCTGCATTGGGCTAGCCAGCTGTCTTCACCCGCGCAAAAGCGGGTCATGAGGCTTGTTAATGCTGCCATTGTTCTCGGTTATTCTTGGCCGAGGTGTCGGGCAAGCCATTCGTCACGGACGCTGTGCTTAAAAGCTGCCAAGTCTTTGGTGTCCGGGCAGTCGACAATTTGGTTCTTTTTAGTAAGAAACCTGTTCGAAAGCTTTCGGGCTGACTCTCCGGGCTGTTGAGTTATATGACTCAAATCATCCGCATCCGGAGGTCGGACATAAGTCCCTTGAAAGTTTGCTCGAAAAGCGTCTCCGAGCTCTGCCCAGCTTCCAATGGAGTTTTCGGGGAGGCCTTTAAGCCACTGACGATTTGGCCCTTTGAGTTTGAGTGGTAGTACTTGATGGCGTGGAGATCATCTCCTCGAGCCATATGGATGTGGAGGATATAGTCCTCGATCCAGTCCCCAGGGTCTGTTGTTCCGTCGTATGCCTCTATGTTTACATGTTTGAATCCCTCTGGAAATTCATGATCCAGCACCTCTTCGGTGAAACATAGGGGGTGTGCGGCACCCCTGTATCTGGGTTTACCGCGTTGTTCGGATGTTTGTTGTGTTATATCGTATGCTGGGGCGCGCTTGCGTGGTCCATAGATGGATCTGGTTGCGCTGTCCTTTTGGTGCAAGCCCTCGCGTGAATCGCGTATTGTCTTGTAGGTGGCATTGTTTGCCGCTCTATGTTGGCCGTGAGGTCGTCTATCCAGCCAGGTGGTTGTTTTGATTTTTGGTTGTGAGGGGTTTGAGGCCTCCTCATCGAATTCAGGTAGCAACGTCCGCTTTGGGTAGCTCTTGGTGGGGCGATTGTCGCCGTACTTCGCTGCTGTGTTGCGTACTTTACTCCATCTGATTTGGAGTGTGTCCTGCGCAGCCTTGAGCCTTTGCTGCTGCTTTTTCAGACTCCTTGCGGTGGCAACAAACCTTTGACGGGCATTCTGCTGCTCCGGATGTCTGTCCGGTGTTGTGTCGTCCGGACTATTATCTTTGACAGAATTGGTTTGTTCGGTTTGGTTCTCCGTATTGCCGTGGTCCGGCAGTGGTTCGCCCTGCTCCAACGCTGGGTCTATGTTATCTTTATTTTTCGCGAGGCATGATTTGGGGCGGCGCTTGCGCTTCCGCTTTGATTGCTTCTCGAGGGAATAAGCCTTCAGTGCGTCATTCCGTTCCTTGTCGTCTTCCTTTGGTGTGTCCACCATGTATACGTCATATGATGAATTGGACGTCCAGCACCTTGTGGGCGGTGGTTCCTCTCCGCCTCCCGCATCGTCGTCCATACCATCGATGTCTGCGGAGTCAAAGTCGAGCATGTCGGTTGACTCATCGACATTGGCTATTAAGTGGGTGGTGGGTGGGCGTCGAATTTCGTCGTCTGCATCCCAATCCCGTTGGCCATAATCCGGCCAGGGCTCTCCTGACAAAGAGAGAGACCTTAGTGAATTCAGAACGCCGAAGGGCGAGTGCTGAAAGATATCCGCGGCGGTGAATTCCATGATTGGCGCCCAATCGGATTCGATTGGCAGGGGCGCGGATGGTTCGGTTTCCGGAAGAGAGTCCGGCACCTTGGAGTCACGGGCTACACGGAGATTTGCGCTGGTGTTCAGCTCGATCGCCGTTGAGACTGCAACCCCTGAGGTGGTGTCTAACCACCCATCCTCGATTGGCGCAGTTGGCTCTGAACTAAGGGTTGGAGCTGATGCGGGCGCGGCTTCTGGGGTACTGTTCGGCGGTAGAGCAAGGTCATACCCATCGCGACAGTGGGGAGCGCCCGGCTGTGGCTCGAATCCGTCGAAGATCAAGTCCCCACAGATGTTGTCCGTGTAATTCAAACTTCCAAATCTGACCTGATGGCCAGGGGCGTAGCTTTGAATCTGCTCCAGATGGCCAAGCAAATTAGCCTGCAGTGCAAAGCCGCTGAATACGAAGATCTGTCCGGGGAGAAAAGTCTCACCCTGGACCGCATCGCTATCGATGATAGTAGGAGCCATCAAGCCTAACGGCGACGACACAGAGGAACTCTCAATGAAAGAACTAATGACGGTGTCAAAACCGGCGGATCTCGGGTAGGGGGTCCCGAACTGTGCGTCTAGGCCGGTAACAGGAGGCAAGGGACACGAAGTTTTACCCAGGTTCGGGTCCTCTTGATGGAGGTAAAACCCTATGTCCTGCTTGATTAATATTGAAGATATGGGTGTTACAAGAGTAGATCTACCACGAGATCAGAGAGGCCAAACCCTAGAAGCTAGCCTATGGTATGATTGTATGTTGTGATTGTTGTCCTACGGACTAAAACCCTTCGGTTTATATAGACACCGGAGAGGGTTAGGGTTACACAAGGTCGGTTACAAAGGAGGAGATATCCATATACGTATTGCCTAGCTTGCCTTCCACGCCAAGTAGAGTCCCATTCGGACACGAGACGAAGTCTTCAATCTTGTGTCTTCATAGTCTAATAGTCCGGCCAATGGAGATAGTCCGGCTGTCCGGAGACCCCCTAATCCAGGACTCCCTCACATACCCACGGATACTTGAGGTGAAATTGGAGCATCTAGGTGACACTAGGGTTTTGGTTGATTTGTGTTTTAAGGTGTTATTCTAGTACGAACTCTAGGATAGATTGAACGAAAAGAATAGCTTCATGTTATTTTACTACAAACTCTTGAATAGATCGATCAGAAAGGATAACTTTGAGGTGGTTTCGTACCCTACAATAATCTCTTCGTTTGTTCTCCGCTATTAGTGACTTTGGAGTGACTCTTTGTTGCATGTTGAGGGATAGTTATATGATGCAATTATGTTATTATTGTTGAGAGAACTTGCACTAGTGAAAGTATGAACTCTAGGCCTTGTTTCCTAGCATTGCAATACCGTTTTTGCTCACTTTTATCGTTAGTTACCTTTCTATTTTTATATTTTCATATTACAAAAACCTATATCTACCATGCATATTGCACTTGTATCACCATCTCTTCACCGAACTAGTGCACCTATACAATTTACCATTGTATTGGGTGTGTTGGGGACACAAGAGACTCTTTGTTATTTGGTTGCAGGGTTGTTTGAGAGAGACCGTCTTCATCCTATGCCTCCCATGGATTGATAAACCTTAGGTCATCCACTTGAGGGAAATTTGCTACTGTCCTACAAACCTCTGCACATGGAGGCCCAACAACGTCTACAAGAAGAAGGTTGTGTAGTAGACATCAAGCTCTTTTCTGGCACCGTTGCCGGGGAGGTTAGCGCTTGAAGGTATATCTTTAGATCTTGCAATCGAATCTTTTAGTTTCTTGTTATATCACTAGTTTAGTTTATAAATAAAATTACAAAAATGGAATTGAGTTTGCCTCATACGCTTCATCTTTTTAATATTTTTCGTGAGAATGATGCAAAGGAAAATTGTGCTCAAGTGCTAGAAGAAGAATTCTATAAAATGTTCGGCACTAAATCTTTGAATGATGACCATGGTTGCAATGTTGTTAGTATGAACTCCTTGAATATCCATAGTACTAATGATGATTGCACTAGTCATAATGAAAATGTCTCTTATAAGCATGTTGATTTTTGTGGAATACATAGATCTTGACAGTACACACCAATTAGGGAAAATAGATTTCGCAAGAGGCATAAGTATTTGGAAACTAAATGGTTGCAATGAAGGCAAGATGTTTGTGGTGAAAATTTAAAATTTCTTCACCATACTTGTGAACTTTGCAATGAACATGGTCATTTAAATCTCCAATGCAAATTGTTTCATGATCGTATCATGTCCAAAAATTGTGATGATTTGATTTCCCTTGCACATCATAATGAACTTAGTTATCTTTTGGGTTATGAAGAAATGAAACGTATAACTAAGCATATTCCAGAATATAACCTTGAGAAATTCCTAGATATTGATCTAGAAGAAATTTTTATGTATTGTGCAGTGAATTGCATTGAAAATACTTATATTGCCAATTACATAAAGAAAAGAAAACAAATAGAGGATGAAGAGAATACTAATGAAAGGGAAGAGACTTCCCAATATCATCCTCTTATTTCTTATGATGAATCAGGCAACGAGGAGGAGCCTTCTATTCAACCAATCTCATTAATAAGGAGCTCTGAAAAGAGGAATAAACCCACACATGATGTGAAGAAGAAAAACAAAATATGGAGAAGAAAAGGTAGAAAGGTATCCCTCCCAAATGATGTTGCTCCTATTACTCATTGTGATGATGATAATTGCTATACTATTGGTGCTATCCATACTATTAATGATGAGAGTGATTATGCTTATGATATGAAAAGGCCCAAGCTTGGGGATGCTATGTTTGATGAGAATGACATGTTTGAGAATGTATTTGCTGCAATTAATGTTCGTCCCAAGCTTGGGGATGCTATGATTAATGAAGATGATATTTTTAGTCTCCCAAGTTTTGATGAGCAAATTTACTATGATGATAGCATGCCTCCTATTTATGATGATTATTGTGATGACACTTATGCTATAAAAAGTAGTGATGATTGTATTTATAAAACTTGTCATGATTATGATTACCCTTTTTCTGAACATTACTCTTTTAATGTGGAAACAATTTATAGTATTCGAGTTTCTTATGATACTCCCACTATTCTGAATGAGAAGAATTTTTCTTATGTGGAGAGTAATAAAATTTGTATGCTTGTAGATCATGAAATGAATGCTTTATGTGATGTTTATATTGTTGAATTAATTCATTATGCTACTGAAAATTATTATGAGGGAGGAACATATGCTTGTAGGAATTGCAATAATATCAAGTTTCCTCCCTATGTGCTTAAAATTTTGAAGTTATGCTTGTTTTACCTTCCTATGCAAGTTGATTCTTGTTCCCACAAGTTGTTTTCTCACAAAATCCCTATGCATAGGAAGTGGGTTAGACTTAAATGTGCTAGTCATATTCTTCATGATGCTCTCTTTATGTTTCAATTCTTATCTTTTATGTGGGCATCATTGAAATCATCATGCCTAGCTAGGGACGTTAAACGATAGCGCTTGTTGGGAGGCAACCCAATTTTATTTATGTTCCTTTCTTTTTGTTCCTGTTTAGTAATAAATAATTCATCTAGCCTCTGTTTATATGTGGTTTTATGCTTTTAATTAGTGTTTGTGCCAAGTAGAACCTTTTAGAAGACTTGGGGAAAGTCTTTGCGATCTTGCTTTAAAAAACAGAAACTTTAGTGCTCACGAGATTTGCTGCCATTTTTTACTGGAGAGTGATATTTAGTTAATTATTTTTGCATATGATTAATAGATAAATTCCTCACGTCCATCAATTTATTTTAGAATTTTTGGGGTTCCAGAAGTATACGTTTGATCCAGATTACTACAGACCGTTCTGTTTTTGACATATTCTGTTTTCTATGTGTTGTTTGCTTATTTTGATGAATGTATGAGTAGTATCGGAGGGTATGAACCATAGATAAGTTGGAATACAGTAGATATTACACCAATATGAATTTATAATGAGTTCACAACAGTACCTAAGTGGTGATTTATTTTCTTATACTAACGGAGCTTACGAGTTTTCTGTTAAGTTTTGTGTTGTGAAGTTTTCAAGTTTTGGGTAAAGATTCTATGGACTATGGAATAAGGAGTGGGAAGATCCTTAGCTTGGGGATGCCCAAGGCATCCCAATGTAATATTCAAGGATAACCAAGAGCCTAAGCTTGGGGATGCCCCAGATGGCATCCCCTCTTTCGTCTTCGTTCGTCGGTAACTTTACTTGGAGCTATATTTTTATTCACCACATGATATGTGTTTCGCTTCGAGCGTCATTTTATTTTATTTTGTTTTGTTTGCTGCTTGAATAATATACCAAGATCTGAAACTCTTCAATGTTAGAGAGTCTTCATATAGTTACATAATTATTCGACTACTCATTGATCTTCACTTATATTATTCAGAGTAGTTTGTCATTTGCTCTAGTGCTTCACTTATATCCTTTTAGAGCACGGCGGTGGTTTTATTTTATAGAAATAGATGAACTCTCATGCTTTACTTATATTATTTTGAGAGTCTTTTAGAACAGCATGGTAATTTTCTTTGGTTATGAATTTAGTCCTAATATGATAGGCATCCAAGAGGGATATAATAAAAACTTTCATATAGAATGCATTGAATACTATGAGAAGTTTGATACTTGATGATTTTTTTGAGATATGAAGATGGTGATATTAGAGTAATGCTAGTTGAATAGTTGTGAATTTGAGAGATACTTGTGTTAAAGTTTGTGATTCCCATAGCATGCACGTATGGTGAACCGTTATGTGATGAAGTCAGAGCATGATTTATTTTTTGATTGTCTTCCTTATGAGTGGCGGTCGGGGACGAGCGATGGTCTTTTCCTACCAATCTATCCCCCTAGGAGCATGCGCATAGTACTTTGTTTCGGTAACTAATAGATTTTTGCAATAAGTATGTGAGTTCTTTATGACTAATGTCGAGTCCATGGATTAAACGCACTCTCACCCTTCCACCATTGCTAGCCTCTCTAGTACCGCACAACTTTCGCCGGTACCATAAACCCACCATATATCTTCCTCAAAACAGCCACCATACCTACCTATTATGGGATTTCCATAGCCATTCCGAGATATATTGCCATGCAACTTTCCACCATTCCGTTTATTATGACACGCTCCATCATTGTCATATTGCTTCGCATGATCATGTAGATGACATCGTATTTGTGGCAAAGCCACCGTTCATAATTCTTTCATACATGTCACTCATGAGTCATTGCACATCTCGATACACCGCCGGAGGCATTCATATAGAGTCATATTTTGTTTTAAGTATCGAGTTGTAATTCTTGAGTTGTAAGTAAAAAAAGTGTGATGATCATCATTATTAGAGCATTGTCCCATGTGAGGAAAGGATGATGGAGACTATGATTCCCCACAAGTTGGGATGAGACTCCGGACGAAAAACGAGAGAAAAAAGAGGCCATAAAAAGAGAAGGCCCAAAAAACAAAAAATGATGAGAGAAAAAGAGAGAAGGGGCAATGCTACTATCCTTTTACCACACTTGTGCTTCAAAGTAGCACCATGATCTCCATGATAGAGAGTCTCCTATGTTGTCACTTTCATATACTAGTGGGAATCTTTCATTATAAAACTTGGCTTGTATATTCCAATGATGGGCTTCCTCAAAATGCCCTAGGCCTTCGTGAGCAAGAGAGTTGGATGCACACCCACTTAGTTTCTTTTGTTGAGCTTTCATATACTTATAGCTCTAGTGCATCCGTTGCATGGCAATCCCTACTCACTCACATTGATATATATTGATGGGCATCTCCATAGCCCGTTGATACGCCTAGTTGATGTGAGACTATCTTCTCCTTTTTGTCTTCTCCACAACCACCATTCTATTCCACCTATAGTGCTATATCCATGGCTCACGCTCATGTATTGCGTGAAGATTGAAAAAGTTTGAGAACATCAAAAGTATGAAACAATTGCTTGGCTTGTCATCGGGGTTGTGCATGATTTAAATATTTTGTGTGATGAAGATAGAGCATAGCCAGACTATATGATTTTGTAGGGATAGCTTTCTTTGGCCATGTTATTTTGAGAAGACATGATTACTTTGTTAGTATGCTTGAAGTACTATTATTTTTATGTCAATATTAAAATTTTGTCTTGAATCTTATGGATCTGAATATTCTTGCCACAATAAAGAAGATCACATTAATGAATATGTTAGGTAGCATTCCACATCAAAAATTCTATTTTTATCATTTACCTACTCGAGGATGAGCAGGAATTAAGCTTGGGGATGCTTGATACATCTCCAACGTATCTATAATTTTTGATTGTTCCATGCTATATTATATTATCAACCTTGGATGTTTTATATGCATTTATATGCTATTTTATATGATTTTTGGGACTAACCTATTAACCTAGAGCCCAGTGCCAGTTTCTGTTTTTTCCTTGTTTTAGAGTATCGCAGAAAGGAAAATCAAACGGAGTCCAATTGACCTGAAACTTCACAGAACTTATTTTTGGACCAAAAGAAGCCGACGGAGTATTGGAGATGTACCAGAAGAGTACCGGGCTGCCCACGAGGGTGGGGGCGTGCCCACCCCCTGGGCGCGCCCCCCTGCCTCGTGGATGCTACCTCTTGAGCACTGCGTTGGTTTTCCCTTTAAGAGGAAAGGGTGATGCAGCAAAGTAGTGTAAGTATTTCCCTTAGTTTTTGAGAACCAATGTATCAATCCAGTAGGAGGCCACGCACGAGTCCCTCGCACCTTCACAAACAAATAAAATCCTCGCAACCAACACAATAAAGGGGTTTTCAATCCCTTCATGGTCACTTACGAAAGTGAGATATGATAGATATGATAAGATAATATTTTTGGTATTTTTATGATAAAGATGCAAAGTAAAGAAAACAAAATAAATGGAAAAGGAAATAGCTTGTTGATGGAAGATTAATATGATGGAAAATAGACCCGGGGGCCATAGGTTTCACTAGTGGCTTCTCTCGAGAGCATAAGTATTACGGTGGGTAAACAAATTACTGGTGAGCAATTGACAGAATTGAGCATAGTTATGAGAATATCTAGGTATGATCATGTATATATGCATCACGTCCGAGACAAGTAGACCGACTCCTGTCTGCATCTACTACTATTACTCCACACATCGACCGCTATCCAGCATGCATCTAGAGTATTAAGTTCAAAAGAACAGAGTAACACTTTAAGCAAGATGACATGATGTAGAGGGATAAACTCATGCAATATGAAATAAACCCCATCTTGTTATCCTCAATGGCAACAATACAATACGTGCCTTGTTGCCCCTACTGTCACTGGGAAAGGACACCGCAAGATTGAACCCAAAGCTAAGCACTTCTCCCATTGCAAGAAAGATCAATCTAGTAGGCCAAACCAAACTGATAATTCGAAGAGACTTGCAAAGATAACCAATCATACATAATAGAATTCAGATAAGATTCAAATATTGTTCATAGATAAACTTGATCATAAACCCACAATTCATCGGTCTCAACAAACACACCGCAAAAGAAGATTACATCGAATATATCTCCACAAGAGAGGGGGAGAACTTTGTATTGAGATCCAAAAAGAGAGAAGAAGCCATCTAGCTAATAACTATGGACCCGAAGGTCTGAAGTAAACTACTCACACTTCATTGGAGAGGCTGTGGTGTTGACGTAGAAGCCCTCCGTGATCGATGCCCCCTCCGGTGGAGCTCCGGAAAAGGCCCCAAGATTGGATCTCATGGGTACAGAAAGTTACGGTGGTGGAATTAGGGTTTTGGCTCCGTATCTGGTAGTTTGGGGGTACGTAGGTATATATAGGAGGAAGAAGTACGTCGGTGGAGCAACATGGGCCCCACGAGGGTGGAGGGCGCGCCTGGGGGGGAGGCGCGCCCCCTACCTCATGCCCTCCTGGTTGCTTTCTTGACGTAGGGTCCAAATCCTCTGGATCATGTTCATTCCGAAAATCACATTCCCGAAGGTTTCATTCCGTTTGGACTCCGTTTGGTATTCTTTTTCTGCGAAACTCTGAAATAGGCTAAAAAACAGCAATTCTGGGCTGGGCCTCCGGTTAATAGGTTAGTCCCAAAAATAATATAAAAGTGTATAATAAAGCCCAATAATGTCCAAAATAGGATATAATATAGCATGGAACAATCAAAAATTATAGATACGTTGGAGACGTATCAAGCATCCCCAAGCTTAATTCCTGCTCGTCCTCGAGTAGGTAAATGATAAAAACAGAATTTTTGATGTGGAATGCTACTTGGCATAATTTCAATGTAATTCACTTAATTGTGGTATGAATATTCAGATCCGAAAGATTCAAGACAAAAGTTCAATATTGACATAGAAATAATAATACTTCAAGCATACTAACTAAGCAATTATGTCTCTTCAAAATAACATGGCCAAAGAAAGTTATCCCTACAAAATCATATAGTCTGGCTATGCTCCATCTTCACCAAACAAAGTATTTAAATCATGCACAACCCCGATGACAAGCCAAGAAATTGTTTCATACTTTTGGTGTTCTCAAACTTTTTCAATCTTGACGCAATACATGAGCGTGAGCCATGGACACAATACTATATGTGGAATAGAATGGTGGTTGTGGAGAAGACAAAAAGGGAGAAGATAGTCTCACATCAACTAGGCGTATCAACGGGCTATGGAGATGCCCATTAATAGATATCAATGTGAGTGAGTAGGGATTGCCATGCAACGGATGCACTTAGAGCTATAAGTATAAGAAAGCTCAACAAAAAGAACTAAGTGGGTGCACTAGTAGAAAAAGGGTCAAATGTGTAGCACATTAGTGGCGGTTTGAATTTGAGCCGGCACTAATGTGTCCATTAGTGCCGGTTCCAACGTCTAGGCGGGCGGACATCATTAGTACCGGTTCATGGTGAACCTTTAGCACCGGTTCGTGCCACGAACCGGTACTGAAGTGAGTGGTGGCAGGATGTTGTCAGTCTGGGGCCCCTCCAGCACCTTTAGTACTGGGTCGTATCACGAACCGGTACTAAAGGTCGTCCTACATAGACCCTTCGTCCACCCGAGCTCGCTCTGTTCTTCCCCTTTCCCCTCTCCTCTCAGTTCTTTTCCCTCTTCCTCTCAAGCTCATCACACATTTTGCCCAAAATTTGTCAAGATTTGAAGGCCCCCATCCATTCAAATGATCACGATGGTTAGCAACTTTGTCCTTTCATCTCTCATTGCTAGATTAGCTCATGCAATGCTTTATATAGTGATTGATTTTTGAGTTTAGTAATTTGGGAGGAATTATATATATGTGCTAGTATTCGATTTATATGCAATTTGAGGTCAAAAATAACACTTAGTTTGCATATGTAGGTGTGGTTTACTTAGTGCCTTCTAAATCTCCGTCGTAACCACCGTCGATCGCCCGCAACGTCCCGTCGCCGGCACCACCTTGTGGTGAGCCTCTTGTTCATGAAGTTTTATATAAAAAATTGATGTTTGTGTGATTTGGATATATAGTTACTCGTATAATTATCTTACCCATACATTGTTTGTTATACATAGTGCCATGGTTTTGATATCCGTCCCCGTCGGCCCTCGTCCGAGTTATGATTCGGATGTGGTATATTCTCTTTTAAAACTATTCTTTGCATTTCGTGTTTATGACAAATTATGCCCATCAAGTTGACATTGATATTTTTATGTAGGAGGTAGTTGAACCGGAAATTCCAACCGACCCTATTGTCGAGAGGTTAAATTTAGTTGAAAGAGAAAATGAGGATTTGAAGGAAAAATTGAAAAGAATTGAGGGGGAGAAGATGGAATTGGAGTTGCATGTTGCCGATGTCGTCGATGATCACAAGATTAAGATGGAGAAAATGCGCTTGAAGATTAGAAAGATTAGAAAATATGCCATTCATAGTGACGCTTGGTATCATTATGCTGTTGGATCAATTGTTACCTTAGTTGCGATCTTGATCGCATTTGTTGTTGCATTTAAATTCTTTAGCTAGAGAGTTATTTGTTTGTTGCATTTAAGTGTTGTATGATCTTTATGTATTGTATTAATTTGGTGTTTTCGGTGTTGTGTATTGAAGATGAGCCGACAATGGATGTACGATGACCGATGCTCTCCCGAGTTCATTAATGGCGTGCGTACTTTTCTGCTTGCGGCTGAGGCAAACAAGCGGGTGGATGGTTTTATGCCTTGTCCATGTGCTGGCTGTAAGAATGGTCACAATTACTCTATGTCAAGAACCATTCACGTCCACCTGTTTGAGTCCGGTTTCATGCCCCACTATAATGTTTGGACCAAGCATGGAGAAAGAGGGGTTATGATGGAAGATAATGAAGAAGAATAGGACGACGACAGCTATCCTGGCCATGGGTTCCCTGTATACGATGATACAACAATGAGGGAAGAAGCTGAGCCAGCAATGCGGGAAGAAGCTGAAGAAGAGGCATCGGATGAGCCCGTTGATGATCTAGGTCGGGCCATTGCCGATGCAAAGAGAAACTGCGCAAGTGATTTGGAGAAGAAGAAGTTGCAGTGCATGTTAGAGGATCACAAAAAATTGTTGTACCCGAATTGCGTAGGTGACAAGAAAAAGTTGGGCACCACAATGGAATTGCTACAATGGAAGGCAGAGAATGGTGTATCTGACAAGGGATTTGGAAAGTTTCTGGTAATGATAAAGAATATGCTCCCAAAGGACAACGAATTGCCCGAGAGTACGTACGAAGCAAAGAAGGTTGTCTTCCCTCTAGGGTTATAGGTGCAGAAGATACATGCATGCCCTAATGATTGCATCCTCTACCGCGGTGAGTACGAGGATTTGAACGCTTGCCCGGTATGCGGTGCATTGCGCTATAAGATCAGCCGCGATGACCCTGGTGATGTCGAGGGCGAGCGCCCCAGGAAGAAGATTCCTGCCAAGGTGATGTGGTATGCTCCTATAATACCACGGTTGAAACGTTTGTTCCAAAACAAAGAGCATGCCAAGGCGATGCAATAGCACAGAGAAGACCGTAAGAAAGACGGAAAGTTGAGAGTACCCGCTGACGGGTCGCAGTGGAGAAAAATTGAAAGGAAGTATGGGAAGGAGTTTGCAGATGACGCAAGGAACGTATGGTTTGGTCTAAGCGCAGATGGCATTAATTCTTTTGGGGAGCAGAGCAGCAACCATAGCACCTGTCATGTGACTCTATGTTTGTATAACCTTCCTCCTTGGTTGTGCATGAAGCGGAAGTTCATTATGATGCCAGTGCTCATCCAAGTCCCTAAGCAACCTGGCAACAACATTGATGTGTACCTAAGGCCATTAGTTGAAGAACTCTTACAACTGTGGAATGGAACAGGTGTACGTGCGTGGGATGAGCACATGGGGGAAGAATTTGACCTAAAGGCGTTGTTGTTCGTGACCATCAATGATTGGCCTGCTCTCAGTAACCTTTCAGGACAGACAAACAAGGGATACCGCCTGTAAGGACATATTTATCCCTAAGTGTTTTGGTGATTGATGACAACGCATTTGCGGACTAATCGTGTGCCATGAGTATTCCAGACACTTCGTTGCTAGGCACAAGACGATTGGGTGCCCCTCGAAGACTGACGAAGACGGCGTCTTTTCTATGTTTCTTTTTGGTGGATTTGAGTCGTAGGAAAGCCGTACTATTAAGAGGGGGTCCGCGTTGGAAATGTTTGGGTGGAATCATCACATACACGTCTCTTTCTTATCCCCTCCTTCTTCCTTGGAGCTTCCTCCGTTTCCCTGCCTCCTTTGACTGGCTGCTGTTGTTGGTTGCGGTAGTACTGCTCCTGGGTCAACGGTAGTACCGTAGGCATCCACGGTAGTACCGCGCGGTGGTGCGGTAGTACCGCTGGTGCCCAAGGTAGTACCGCTCCCCTGGAGCCGCACTACCGCTGCCCACCAGGCTAGTGCCGCCCCTTTGCGGTAGTAGGTGCGGATGTAATTTTTTACATCCGCACCCACTGCGGTAGTACCGCTTTCGCCGTGTGGTAGTACCGCGCTATGCGGTCAGGCAGTAGTACCGCCCCTCGGCAGTACTACTGTGTCAGGTTTTTGCTACTTCCGTTTCTTTGCGGAAGTAGGCACGGAAGTTTCCCTTCTCCCCTGGCTGGGACTTTTGCCTCACGGTAGTACCGCATGGGGGCGCGGTAGTACCGCGCGTGCGGAAGTTCCGCCCCCAGCTTCTGTTCATCGGTTCTGTGCTGGGGTCGCGGCAGTACCATGGGTCGGTACGGTAGTACCGCACAGCCGTGCGATAGTACCGCTTGGTTGCAAGCAGTAGTACCGCGCGGCCTTGCGGTAGTACCGCTGGCCAGGCGCGGTAGTACCGCTGGCCGCGGGCTAGTTGGTGGGTAATGGTTGGATCTTTTCCACACACTATATAAGGGGTCCCCTTCTTCCCCGTTGACTCACCTCTTCCACCATTAAAGCTCCATTATTGCTCCAAGCTCCATTTTCGCCCGATCTCACTCCCTAGCCAACCAAACTTGTTGATTTGCTCGGGAGTGGTTGAGAAGGCCCCGATCTACACTTCCAC
Organism: Triticum urartu; assembly: GCF_003073215.2. Lineage (NCBI taxonomy): Eukaryota > Viridiplantae > Streptophyta > Magnoliopsida > Poales > Poaceae > Triticum > Triticum urartu. The sequence goes on along the minus strand of NC_053024.1, from coordinate 192,514,642 downwards.
CAAGAGATATTTGATTCCCCCACTAATCCCTTGGGGATCTTGTTACTCTTGGGTGTTTGAGCATCCTAGACGGTTGAGGTCACCGCGAAGCCATAGTCCATCGTGGTGAAGCTTCGTGGTGTCGTTGGGAGCCTCCAATTGAGTTGTGGAGATTGCCCCAACCTCGTTTGTAAAGGTTCGGTCGCCGCCTCCAAGGGCACCAATAGTGGAATCACGGCATATCACATTGTGTGAGGGCGTGAGGAGATTGCGGTGGCCCTAGTGGCTTCTTGGGGAGCATTGTGCCTCCACACCGCTCCAACGAAGACATACTTCCTCTCAAAGGGAAGGAACTTCGGCAACACATCCTCATCTCCACCGTCTCCACTCTTGGTTATCTCGTGCCTTTACTTGTGGAAGCTTATTTGTTTCATATATCTTGCTTGCTTGTGTTCCTATTCGTGTTGCATCATATAGGTTGCTCACCTAGTTGCATATCTAGACAACCTACTTTGATGCAAAGTTTAAATTGCTAAAGAAAAGCTAAAAATTGTTAGTTGCCTATTCACCCCCCCCCTCTAGTCAACCATATCGATCCTTTCAATTGGTATCAGAGCCTCGTCTCTTTATTAAGGACTTTACCGTCCAAAGAGTATGGTTGATACCGTAGACGGTGTGGAGGAACACTCCGGTGTGAATCCTATCTCGTCTACGGGCGATGGGGGAACCTCGGTCTCTCGTGAGGAGTTCAATGTGCCCTTGGAGACATTGAAAACCTCCATGATGACCGAAGTTGAGAGCATGTTTACTAAATTTCTTGACGGGCTTAAACTATCCACCGCACCGTTGAAAGTGGGTGATCCCACCAACAAGGTGACGGATGCTATCCCCGACAAGGGGGAAGCTAGTAGTGAAAAGGCTCCTTCTTCTAGTGGTAAGAATGGCACCGGCATCTTTGCCCATGTGGAACCACCACTTGTTTATGGTGGACCGATTCCTTCCACTCATTTGAATCATGCCGGTCCTCCTCCTAAGATTGTGAAAAATGAGGACTTTGATTCTTGGGTTTACCGCTTTAAACGTCATTTAAATCATGTGAACACTAACCTTTTGGAGAATCATTGAAGAAGGTTTTATCCGCATGATCCAAGCAACTTCACTGCTCGAGAAGCCGCGGATAATCAATTCAATGAGAATGCTCTCTTCATCATTCAAGATGCAATTCCACCCGAAGACCTACCTCATCTTCGTCCCTTTGCCTTGGCCAAAGATGCATGGCGTTGTGTTGTCTCTCTCTACCGGGGAAGCACAAGCATTCAACGCTCCAATTATGAAGTGGTACAAGATGAGGCCGATGAGTTTGCAATGAAGAAGATGAAGAACCTCGTGAGCTTTATCGGAGAGTAACCAAACTCGCGGTCTCACTATGAGATCACGGGAGCAAGGACACGGATGACAATTGGATCAAGCGCAAATTCCTCAAGGCAATGATGCCCTATCACAAGGCCATGTCCTCCGTCATTCGTCAAAGACCGGACTTCCACACTTTGACCTCAAGCGAAGTGTTGGATGAGTTTGTGGCCATGAAAATTTTGGACAAGACCGCCGACAATGCGGTGCTCCGTTCTCAACGGGCAAAGAAGCCTAACCTTGCATTGAAGGCCAAGCTCACCGTGGAAGAAGAAGAAGAGGAAGAAGAGGAGAGCAACCCCGAAGATACGAAGTATGCATATCATGAACACATGGCACTAGTTTCAAGGCAATTTTGGAGCAAGAAAAACTCGAGGCCAAACTTTAGCAAAAGCAACTCGAGTGGCACAAGGGGCAAGCAACGTGTAAGGACTTACTACAATTGTGGCAACATGAGTCATTTCGTTGCGGAATGCCCGTATGATAAGAGGGAACACAATGGTGGCAAGCTCATCCGAAAATGTCGGCGTTCTGGGAACGGGGGTCCCCAGACTTGCCTGCCTGCGGCCTGCGGCGTGGCTCAAAAGGGGGCCCAGCACGGCCCATCTTCATCAACACAGACCCAAGACCCTCGCGAGGGGGCCAAGCTTCACGGGGCGGACGACACGGAGCTTCCTCAGGCACGGCCTCATCGGGCTGGCTCGCGAGGAGGCGGAGAGAGCAAGGCGGGGTACCTCACGAGGTGCCCGTGACGCAAGCCATGACGACCAAAGGCGCCAGGCGGGCGCCAGCCGCGCAGTTTCCTCCTTTCCTCTTTGGTGCAAAGGGAGCAAGCGCGGGCGAGAGCATCAAGCAAAGGCACCCGTTTTGGTGCAACGAGACCGAGACCAGTCCAACGGCAGGGAGGAAGTCATTGTGGAGCCCAAGCCAGTGTCACCACCAGAGTCTTTGGCAGGCGAGGACCAACTTTAGTCAGGATAAGTGTACCAGATATTCCCCTTCAAAATGGCCAATTGTTGGCGCCCTTCCCGCTTAATATTTGGGGAAGAGGCCCAGGGCCTTTGCCTATATATAGGACTAGCCACCCCTAGGGTAGAAAAAAGGGGGATAAAGATATCAGATCAGATCAAAATCAGAGAGAGAATCGAGAAGAGAGAGAGAGAGAGAGAGAGAGAGAGAGAGAGAGAGAGAGAAGGGTGATTGAACTCCTCCCAGCAGTTCATCGCCCCAGCCAAGAACAGACCCTCACGAGGCTGTTCTTCCTTGTATTGCTCATCATCATCAGCCCAAGAGGCAATCCACCACACCACACACTGGAGTAGGGTATTACACCACAACGGTGGCCCAAACCAGTATAAACCATGTGTCTCTTGTGCTGTTCTTTCCATAGCTTAGATCTTAGCGAGGCGGAGGGGTGCAGGTAGGTAGAAGGCGAAATCTCCACGCGCACCCCAGTGTTCGAACCTCAAGGGTCTGCCGGAACCTGAAATCCGACATTTGGCGCGCCAGGTAGGGGTGCGCCGGAATTCGTCTTCCACCACCCTGTTCTCCTCCGACCATCGCGTCCATGTCTGACGCTCGTCGGGCCCGCGCCGAGCGCCGGGCCGCTCTCGCTTCCCGCATCGCCCAGACGGCTCCTGTCGGTGGGCGTCCTCGCCGTTCCCCGTCACCTGCCGTCAAGGCCGCCACCGGCCCGGCGGGGGACGAGCAGCAAGCGCCGTCTCAGCACCCGTCCGTGTGGCAAGACGGCTGCACCGCTACTCCCTCGCTCATCCCAGCTGGTTCTTCGTCCCGCGCGCTCCGTGCACCCATGGAGGCTCGAGCTGCGCTCATCGCGGAAAACGAGCTCCTGCGCTACCGTCCCGTCGACGACGTCTACGAAGAATGGCTCGACCGCGTCGCCGAGCTCGTCCGCGCCGCAGGGGGCTCTCCTGCGCCGTCCGTTCCGCTGCACCGCACCCCGCCCCGCGCGGGCGACAAAGCTCCGGCGGCGCCCCGGCCTCCTCCTCCTCCTCAAGAAGGTGCCATGGCTCCAAGGCGCGTGGCCCCTGGGCGGAACCCGCTCCGTCAGGCGCCAGTGCGGCAAGAGCAGAGTTGCCAAGAAGTCCCTCGCCCGCAAGAAGCTGCCCGGGCGCTCCCTGCTCCAGCACGTCGCGACCATGCTCCTGCTCCCGCACGTCAAGACCCCGCGCTGCTCCCAGCTGCAGTGCGTGGGGAAATGCAAGACCAAGCTCTCTGTCACCCAAGGCCTCCCGTGGCCACAGCAGGCTGCCGCGCCTTCACCACCGAGCTATGCAGCGTCGCGTGGCCCGGCAAGTTCAAGCCAGACCTGCCTCCTGGTTACGACGGCAGGGCCGACCCTGCGGAGTTCCTCTAGCTCTATGAGCTGGGCATCGAAGCTACCAACGGAGACGAGAAGGTCATGGCGAAACTGGTTTCCCATGGCGCTCAAGGACGGGGCCCGCACCTGGCTCCTGAACCTGGCTCCAGGCATGATCTCCTCCTGGGACGAGATGCGCACCCGCTTCATCACCAACTTCCAAGGTACTCGCGACCGGCCACCCACCGTGAGCGACATGCGCCGCATCAAGCAACAACCCAGAGAGACCCTGCAGAAGTACATCCAGCGCTTCAACAACGCACGCCTCAAGATTCCTAAGGTGACTAAGGAGGCCATCATCTCAGCCTTCTCTGACGGCGTGCGCGATGTCAAGATGAAGGAGGAGCTGGCGATGCATGAAGACATGTGCACTTCCTTGGAGTTGTTCAACTTGGCAACCAAGTGCGCCAGGGCTGAGCTAGGGCGTCTCTCCCTCCTCGAGCTGCCTGCCGCAGACCCAGAAGGGAAGAAACCCAAGGCCAAGGACGTGAAGCGCAAGGGGGCTGCCGTGCTCGCGGCAGAACCAGACACCAAGCGGGGCAGAGATCAACCCGAATCTCCCAAGGGCAGTCGGTACTGCGTGTACCACGACCTCCACACCCACAACACCAACGAATGTCAAGAGCTCCGAGCCGTGCGACAAGGAAGGATCGGCCGTCGCCGCGACCGCGGTGACTGGGGCTACGGTCGAGGAGGAGGAAGGAACGCAGGATGCTGGGAAGACCGCTGCCCGTGCCAAGGGTGGCGCGATCGACCTCGCGAGGATCGCTAGCAAGACCCGCCTCACGAGGGAGACTGGAGGGATCAGCCTTGCGAGGATCGCCAGCAAGGCAACGCAGGCCTCCCTCCGCTGCCGCCGCAGCCAAGGAGAAACGAGGACCGCCATCAGGACGAGGGGGCTGGGGGCTTCCAGGAGCTGCGTGCAATCGCCTGCATCCTGGGCGGGGCTCAAGCCCCAGCCTCTCAATGCATCTTCAAGCAGTTCGCCCGCGAAGTGAATGCAGTCCTCCCCAAGCTCGAAGCCACACGCCCTCTCAGGTGGTCGGCATGCGCCATCATGTTCAGCTCAGCAGATCAGCTCAAGTGTGTGGCCACAGCCGGAGTCCTCCCGATGGTTTGTTCCCCAATCATCAGCAACATGGTGGTCACCAGGACCCTCATCGATGGCGGGGCAGGGCTCAACGTCCTGTCTGTGGAAACATTCAACAATCTCCAAGTGCCCTACAACTAGCTTCAGCCAACCAAGCCTTTCTCCGGAGTCACCGATGGCTCCACGGTCCCGATTGGGCAGGTTCGCCTCCCTGTCACCTTCGGGGCACGCGACAACTACCGCACCGAGCTCATCGACTTCAACGTCGCTCACATTTGCCTGCCGTACAACGCCATCCTTGGGTACCCAGTGCTAGCCAAGTTCATGGTCGTAACTCACCACGGCTACAACGTCCTCAAGATGGCAGGAAGTGGAGGGGTCATCACGGTGCCCTGTGAAGAGAAGGACGCGGTGTGTTCCCTGGAACGAGCCTTTCAGGCCGCATCACTGGAAGACCCGGATCGCGGAGGCAGGAGGCTTCCCGAGACCGCCCCCAAGAAGAAGAAGACATCGTCCGGCCCGGCCCCTCAGGAGGCAGGCCCCTTAGGGCCCGCGCCTGCCTAGGGGGAACCTCCTTCCATCGCATAGGAAAGCGCGCCCGTCGCCCTCCTCAGGCAGGGCTCGAGGGCTCTCCCCTAGAGGGCCACCGACCTGACTAAGGTCACGAGGGAGGCGCTTGGGCACCACATGGAGGCGTGCTTCGAAGCATGTTTCCCTCAAGGAGTAAGGCAAGGAGGGCCAGACCCTCAGGAGTTCGTCAACAAGGCCATTCGGGAGCTACAGGAGTCAAGAGTCATGAGAGGCGGCCGCCGCCTACTAGCTGTGGCTCCCCATCCAGGCGAGGATGGTGGGCTGCGCGTCTGCATTGACATACCAGGGCTCAATCGAGTCGCCTCTCTGGAGCGCCTCTGGCCCTCGCGAGTGGGGCGCTGCGAAGGTCCACCCCACAGCTACGTTCGCATGCCTTACGGCTTGGCGAATGCGGCTGCCACGTACCAGCGCCTCATGAGGGGCATCATGGAGGCTCAAGAGGCCAGGCGTTCCACAGCCCTGGCGGAGATGGAGATGGTCCGCGAGGAGCCACCAGCGCCTCCGGAGCCTCCCGAGGCCCCTGGGCCTGGGGGCTCGTGAGGATCGGCTTCCACAGCCCACCGAGTCTGCTACACCAACACTCCTTCGTCCTCAACATCATCAGGTGACATCTTTCAAGTTTCATTTCCAGCTGGGAGCGCCCCCCTGGGGCTGCATTATTCCCAGGCCGCGTGGGTCCGTCCCTGCGGCATGTATCCCTTTTATTTCATGTTGTTAGCTTACCTTGTTGGGGGCGCCCCACAGGCTGCATCATCCCCAAGTCGCTCGGGCCTGACCCAGTGATGTCCGCCTTCCCAGCATCTATTTGAATGAATCCACTCCTTCGCGGCTAATGTGTTTGACCTAGTTGCCCGCTCAACTGACGCCAACTGACGGAACTGCTCCCAAATGGCACGACGCTTGCGCATGGGTCCGTCCCTACAACGCTGACAAACCTGAATGGCTGAGCTCTGGCCGCGGCAGCCCCGCATGGCGCCACCTCATCAAGCCTTCAGTGCCTCATCGCCCCTCGGAAGCAACCAACTGCTGACTGTCAATTGTCATGGCAACCCCTCGTTCTTTCTATGATGGGTCTACAGGATCTCCTAAAGGAGCTGCGTCAGGCGAGGCCCTTGCGGTGTCTCCTTCACTCTCATCCATGCGAACCGCTTGCACGTTAAAGGGGGGTGCTTGAGCATCACGACTCAGGGCTCCTAATGGCTCTCCAGCCCTCACCCTCTGGCCTTGTCCACGGCATCGCGACTTGTCATACCAGTGACGGCTGAGACTCGCTCGAGGGCCGGGACCCGAGGATGTAGAGCAGAAAGGGGAGCAAAGGCGAGAGGGGAGGGACACGCGAGGACCTCGCCAAGCAACCTCACGCCTGCCGATGCACGGACCCGGCGACACACCAGAGAGCGGCCCCTGATTCTCGAGATAAGTCACCACCCGGAAGCACCAGCTACCGTGGCACCTTCCCCGCACCTAATGCAATCCAATGTTAGCAACGCCACTCTCCTTTCTCACCGAACGACGGCTGCTTGAGCGCCAAAGGGGACCTCCTGAGCATCGCGACTCAGGGGCTCTTACCGGACCCCGGGTCGCTCACCTCCTGGCCTTGACCACGGCATCGCGACCTGGCATACCAGCGACGGCTGAAGCCGCCTTGGGACTGGGACCTGTCGGCGTAGAGCACCAGGCCCTTGTGAGGTTCGAAAGGGAGAACTGAGCAAAGACGGAATGAGCAACTCGTACAGTTCTACGACAAGGGTTATATTAACAAAACAGGATCACAGGCACCTTACAAGCCCCCATGGGACGCGTCTTTGATTCCTCGCAGGGAACAGATCCTAAAAGGACGCTAACTACGCGCGCCCCTGCAAAAGACGCCATCATCAACAGTGGGCCGTCAAGCACCGGCGCCAACCCCATCCAGATCAGAGTCGGCGACGGCCTGACGAGCCTGCCCTGCTCCAGGAGCGGCGCCGGCTCGGGGGCTTGTAGCTGTCGTCGCTCGTCTCCGGAGTCACGAAGAGCTCGCCGGAGTCGCTGGAACCTTTGACGCCTCCGCCGCCTGAGGAGCCACCAAGGGAGCGGTCGGCGGGCCCAGTCCTCACCGTAGCAGGGTCCCGACCACCTCTCCTGGGGCAGCGCTCCAGCTGGCGCCCATTAGCATCGAAGACCTTGAAGAACATCACCGAAGCACCGTCGTACTCCAAGTGGATCGTGAGGGCGTCTCTTGTCCTGCAAACCCGGGCGATTTCACTCCAGCCTCGAGTCATGAAGACCTCGCCCGGGGCAACAACCGCCACCTCTGCCTCGGTCGCGAGGGTGCTGCAGCCGGCGTGCTGCAGCCAATGCTCCAGGAGTTCTCCCTGCGGGATGATGGAGGCGAAGAAGGGAGGAAGGCGAATCCAAGACTGAGGAGGCATGGCGGCGTGGAGCACGAACTCTCGGGAGGAGCCCTCGTTGTGAACCCCAGGGGGGACGACCCACACCTTCGTGACCCGTCGGCGCCGACGGTGGCGCCGCCCGTGGCGATCGGCATCGACTCCTTCAGAGCCCTCGATGTGGGCGTACAAGGGAAGCGGGAACCCCAGTGGTGGCCGCTCGCACCAGGGCCTCGACACCACCTGATGGGCCCCCTCGCACCGGCCGTGGAGGGCGAGCCGTTTCTTCGGCTGGAGCGGGTCTGGTTCCTCTCAGGGAGCCTTTCCCTTCTCTGTCGTCGAGAACCGGCAGATCGGAGCCATCGCAGCAAGACGGAGCAAGGACCGGGAAGAAGGAGAAGCAAGAAGGGATGGAGTGGAAGGGCGCGCGCCGTTCCGTACTTATGGCCGGCGAAGGCCAACCGCCGACCTCCACGATCGCAGGTAATCATGACCCGCTTTGCATGCAGGGACTTGTCCAATCCGTGCAGTGGCCGAGGCGCCATGGGGAAGTGGAGACGCCCGCTTCCAGTCAACCGCCACGCGGCGCCCAAGGCCGCAGGCTGTTAGGGCCCGCGGCACTTCGCGCTTGCCCTTTTTACTCCCTGCACGGCCAAGTCCGGGCGCGCCTTGGGCCCGGGGGCTACTGTCGGCGTTCTGGGAACGGGGGTCCCTAGACTTGCCTGCCTGCGGCCTGCGGCGTGGCTCAAAAGGGGGCCCAACGCGGCCCATCTTCATCAACACAGACCCAAGACCCTCGCGAGGGGCCAAGCCTCGCGGGGCGGACGACACGGAGCTTCCTCAGGCACGGCCTCATCAGGCTGGCTCGCGAGGAGGCGGAGAGATCAAGGCGGGGTACCTCACGAGGTGCCCGTGACGCAAGCCATGACGACCAAAGGTGCCAGGCGGGTGCCAGCCGCGCAGTGTCCTCCTTTCCTCTTTGGTGCAAAGGGAGCAAGCGCGGGCGAGAGCATTAAGCAAAGGCACCCGTCTCGGTGCAACGAGACTGATACCAGTCCAACGGCAGGGAGGAAGTCATTGTGGAGCCCAAGCCAGCATCACCACCAGAGTCTTTGGCAGGCGAGGACCAACTTTAGTCAGGATAAGTGTACCAGATGTTCCCTTTCAAAATGGCCAATTGTTGGGGCCCTTCCCGCTCAGTATTTGGGGAAGAGGCCCAGGGCCTTTGCCTATATATAGGACTAGCCACCCCCAGGGTAGAAAAACGGGGGATAAAGAGATCAGATCAGATCGAAATCAGATAGAGAATCGAGAAGAGAGAGAGAGAAGGGTGATTGAACTCCTCCCAGCAGTTCATCGCCCCAGCCAAGAATAGACCCTCGCGAGGCTGTTCTTCCTTGTATTTCTCATCATCATCAGCCCAAGAGGCAATCCACCACACCACACACTGGAGTAGGGTATTACACCACAACGGTGGCCCGAACCAGTATAAACCCTATGTCTCTTGTGCTGTTCTTTCCATAGCTTAGATCTTAGCGAGGCGGAGGGGTGCAGGTAGGTAGAAGGCGAAATCTCCGCACGCACCCCAGTGTTCGAACCTCAAGGGTCTGCCGGAACCCGAAATCCGACAGAAAAGACAAGGCCAAGTCGTTCCCCAACAAGAACAACTTCACCAAGAAGACTCCTCCCAAGGCTTTGGTTGTGCAAGAAGAGTACAATGAGGATGATGACGATGATGAAGATGGTGAGTCGGTTGCCATGGCCTCCGTTGCCATTGCAACAACGTCACGGGTGTCTCTCTTCGACTCACCCAACGAGAGCATCACCGCCAAGTGCCTCATGGCTAAAGCCACCAACAAGGTAACCTCCAACATCAAAACTACCATCATTAATCATCCTTCCCCGATGGATAGCATTAATGAACTTGAGGGAGCTAATGTGGAGGCTAACGAGTTTGAGGCCTTTTTGGGCAAACTCAAGGGAAAATCCAAGAAGCACTTTGTTGCTCTCTTGGAACAACTTGGTGAAGCCAATGACATGATCGAGGCTCACGAAGACACCATCTCTAAGATGGAAGGGCATAGTCATGACTATGCCAATGAGATTTCGGATCTTTCCAATGCTCTTGAGGAAGAGCGTGGTCTTCATTTGGCTCTTGAGGAGTCACACAACGTTGATCATGCTAAGTTAAAGAAAGATTACGATCATGTCCTCATTGTTTCTCGTGTGCTAAATTCCGAGAAGGCCAAACTCGGGGTTGATCTTGCTAGACTCAAAGAGGAGTTTCATATACTTGACAAGGCCCACAAGGCCTTGAAGGGTATTCACGCTAGTCTCAAGGAGTCTCGTGATCAACTCCAAATGAAGCTAACTAAGGAGAAAGCAACTTTTCCTCATATGGCTTTAATTGATAATGCAAATGCTACTAACCCGTGTTGTGAGCATATACATCTTGTTGAGGAAAATGCGAAGTTGAAGGAGCAACTTGAGAGAGGTCTTGCGACTTGCATACAACGCAAGAAGAACCTCAACGATCTCTTGATCAACCAAAAGGGAGGTGTGGCCAAGGAAGGGGTTGGGTACGTGCCCGACTCCAAGAACAAGAAGAAGAATGACAAGACCAAACGACCTCCTCCCCTCATGCAAACATTTGTGAGGGAGGGAGAGAGTGCCCCCAAGGAGAAGAAGAAGAATGTCAAGAAGGGCAATGTCACCCCTCTCAACAAAGCCGGCGATTTTAACCCTTCTTATGTGTTATGTCGTGCTAGTGATGGGCATGTTTATGCCAAATTTGTTGGTTCTCTTCATGAGTACATTGGATGGTCTATTTGGGTTCCTAAGACCCTTGTTACTAACATCAAAGGACCCATTACAAAATGGGTACCTAAAACCAAGCATTGATCTCTTGTAGGTGTTTGCTTCCAGTGGTGGATCATGGTTGCTCGATAGCGGAGCTACAAATCATATGACCGGAAGCAAGGACTTGGTGGTGGACGTGCACAAAGTTCCATCTATGCCCACCAATGTCGAGTGGGGTGACGCCTCATCTTCTAAGGTATTGGGACTTGGCAAGGTGGTCATCTCTCATGATCTCACGATCAAGAAGGTCATGCTTGTTGAGTCCCTTGCGTACAATTTACTTTCCGTTCATCAACTTGCTATCATGGGCTTTGCCACTTTCTTTGATATCGATACCGTGGCCCTCTTGTGGAGCAAGACTCTTAAAGTAGCTTTTGTTGGGCATGTCGAGAACGGTCTCTATGTGATCAACTTTTCGGAGCGACCCACTAAGACCGCGACATGCCTAATGGCTAAAGTTGATGTGGGATGGCTTTGGCATCGCCGTTTAGCCCATGTCAATATGAGATATTTGCAAACTCTCCTCAAGGGGGACCATGTCCGTGGACTAACGAATGTTAGTTTTGCTAAAGATCGTGCTTGCAGTGCCTGTATCAAAGGAAAGCTACATGAGAAGGCTCACCCTCCCACGACTATCATTTATTCAAAGAGGCCTTTGGAGATCCTTCACATGGATCTCTTTGGGCCTCCATCCTTCGATAGTCTTGGAGGTAGGAAGTATTGCTTGGTGATTGTGGATGACTACTCAAGGTACACGTGGGTGTATTTCTTCAAGAGGAAGAGCGAGACCCAACAAACCGTCATTGACTTTGCAAATGAAGCACAGCGTCAACACAATGCAAAGATCTTGACAATAAGAAGTGACAATGGCACCGAGTTCAAGAACTACACCTTGGATGAGTTTCTTAGTGATGAGGGAATCAAACATCAATATTCTGCACCCTACACCCCTCAACAAAACGGTGTTGCGGAGAGGAAGAACCAGACGTTGATGGATGCGGCAAGGACCATGATGGTGGAGTTCAAGTCTCCGTACAACTTTTGGGCCGAAGCCATCAACACCGCATGTCATGCATCCAATCGGCTCTACCTCCACAAGGGCTTGAACAAGACTCCATATGAGATACTCACCGGTAACAAGCCCAACCTCAAGTACTTCCTGGTATTCGGGTGTAAGTGTTTCATTCTCAAGAAAGGTGTTCGGTTGTCTAAATTTGAGGCTAGAGCTTATGAGGGAATATTTGTTGGTTATGCTACAAACTCTCATGCTTACCGTGTCCTCAATAAATCCACGGGACTTATTGAGGAGATGTGTAACATGGAGTTTGATGAGAATAACGGCTCCCAAGTGGAGCAAAGTGGCACTTGTGATGTAGGTGATGAAATTCCTCCTCAAGCCATAAGAAGAATGGGTGTTGGTTTTATCCTACCCATTGAGGAACCCCTTGTGGCCGAAGGAGAAGGACAATGCTCCACTCAAGTGGAGCCATCACCAACCCAAGGCCCACACGCTTCCGAAGAACAAAGTGAAGGCCCTCAACCTCATGAACAAGACCAAGGGCAAGATCATACTCAAGACGGTGTGCACACACCAAGTGATGCCCAAGGTCAAGTTCTCTCCCCCGAGCAAGTTCAAGATCAAGAACAAGTTCATGACGGCGCTCAAGATGATCAAGTAACCGCTCCTCAACTCACCACCGAGGAGGAATTAGAGCATCGTGCCGCCAAGGTTGCTTCCAAGCTCTCCACCAAGGATCATCTCATGACGAATGTGCTTGGAAGCTTAAGAAAGGGGGTAAGCACTCGTAGACAATTAGCAAATTATTGTGAGCATCACGCGTTTGTCTCTTGTGTGGAACCCCACAAGGTCTATGAGGCGCTAGAAGATCTGGATTGGCTCAATGCCATGCATGAAGAACTCAACAACTTCGAGCGCAAAAAAGTGTGGAGATTGGTGCCAAGACCGATCGGGAATCACAATATCATAGGAACCAAGTGGATATTTAAGAACAAGCAAGATGCCCATGGGATCATCATTCGCAACAAGACTCGTTTGGTAGCACAAGGCTACTCCCAAGTCGAGGGTATCGACTACGGTGAAACCTTTGCTCCCGTTGCTTGTCTTGAATCCATTCGCATGTTGATTGCATATGCTTCTCATCATAACTTTAAGTTACAACAAATGGATGTGAAGAGTGCTTTTATTAATGGTCCCATTAATGAATTGGTTTACGTCAAGCAACCCGCCGGGTTCGAGGATCCCTACTTTCACGATCATGTGTATCAACTCGATAAGGCACTCTATGGCCTTAAACAAGCCCCACGTGCGTGGTATGACCACCTTACCGAGTTGTTACAAGACCGTGGTTTTGAAGTTGGGCTAATCGACCCCACTCTTTTTACTAAGAAAGTCAAAGGGGAGTTGTTTGTGTGCTAATTATATGTTGATGATATTATCTTTGGTTCTCCTAACAAAGCTTTCAATGAGGAATTTGCCGCTCTCATGACCTCAAAGTTCGAGATGTCCTCCATGGGAGAGTTGAAGTTCTTTCTAGGGTTCAAAGTGAAGCAAAGAAGAGAAGGAACCTTCATCAATCAATCCAAATACACTCAAGACATGCTCAAGAGATTCAAGCTAAGTTACGTCAAGCCGGCTTCCACTCCAATGCCCACCAAGTGCCAACTTGACTTAGATCCCAACGGTAAAGTGGTGGATCAAAAGGTATATCGCTCCATGATTGGATCCTTGCTTTACCTTTGTGCATCTAGACCGGACATCATGTTGAGTGTGGGAATTTGTGCACGGTTTCAAGCCACACCTAAGGAAAGTCACTATGTGGCGGTCAAACGAATCTTTCGATATTTGGCTCATACCCCAAAATTTGGCTTATGGTACCCAAGAGGATCAAACTTCAAGCTTGTAGGGTACTCGGATTCTGATTGGGCGGTAGACAAAGTGGATAGGAAGTCCACTTCCGGAGGGTGCCAATTCCTTGGTTGCTCTTTGGTAAGTTGGTCTTCCAAAAAGCAGAGTTGTGTGTCTCTCTCGTCCACTGAGGCGGAGTATGTTGCCGCCGGTAGTTGTTGTGCTCAACTCCTATGGATGAGGCAAACTTTAAAGGATTACGGTGTCACTTGTGACAAAGTGCCTCTTTGGTGTGACAATGAAAGTGCCATCAAGATCTCTCTCAACCCGGTGCAACACTTCAAGACGAAGCATATTGAGATCCGGTATCACTTCATCCAGGATCACATTAGGCGAGGAGAGATCGAGCTCAACTACGTCAACACTCATGATAACCTTGCAGATATCTTCACGAAGCCCTTGGATGAAGCAAGATTTCACGAGTTAAGGCATGAGCTAAATATCATCGATTCGAGCAATGTTGCTTGAACCCTTGCACACCCCACCATACTCAACGTGTTCTCCTATTTAGATGTAGGCATGGACATAGGGGGAGTGATGTTCTCTCAATGAACTCTCCCTCCCCCCATTATGCATAAATCAATCAAGTCTTTCACATTATCCATGTTTGATGGTACTTGTGCTTCAAAGACAAGTTTTGGTCATGGACCCAAGGATAATTCTTTGCGGTGCCATACCAATTACCTCAAACATAGGTGGCTACGGCCACCGCCCTCTCTTTTGGAGAGGTGGTGTCTCGTGGTTGGTTCGTTTGTCGTGTGCCTTTCTGGTTTTGTGTGTTGCGTGGTCTTGTGGTGTCGTGTTGGCTCGGAGTGTTTTGTGCAAAGATTCAGTTTTTCGTGTGCTCGAAACGTGCATATTCTTGAGCCCACGGTACTACCGCGTCTGGGCGCGGTACTACCGCTTTGGGAGGCACGGTACTACCGCGCCACAGCACGGTACTACCGCTCTGGTGCGGTACTTCGGAAGTACCGCGCCGGGCGGTACTACCGTGTCTGGGCACGGTACTACCGCGCCGTCAAGGGCGCGTGGGGGTTATGACTCGGGCAGGGGAGTTCCAACTCCCCATACCCATTCATTGTCTCTCTCTCCACGTCTCTCCCTCTCAAGAACGGCGCCGGAGGCCCTCGCCGGATCTCCATCTCCGGCCACTCTCCTCGGATTCCGACCGGTGGGATTGTTCCCCACCACTTCCTCTTGCCATGGACCAAGGTTTTTCCCCAAATCCCTCTTTTTCTTGGCTGTTCTCTTGCTTCTAGGTTTTTGGGGAGAAACTTGTCGTTCTTGAGATTTTAGGCCAAATCTATGCAAGAGTAGGATGTGGGAGAGTCGTGATGCGTAGGAAACATACTTGATATGCTGTCTTGTGGTAGCTTTGTCCAACCGTAGTACCGCCATGGTTTCGCGGGCTTTTTCAGATTTGAACCTGTTCAGATCTGACGCGGTGCGGTACTACCGTGCCCGATGTGCGGTACTACCGCTCTACAGACGCGGTACTACCGCGCCGGCCGCAGCGCTAAGGTCGTACTACCGCTCCTACACCCGGTACTACCGTGATCTTGCACGGTACTACCGCGTCTAAGAGCCGTACTACTATCTTAGCTCCGCAGCACTTGGCAGTACTACCGTAGGGATCAAATCTCTCTCTAGGCATTTATCATGTGTGCTTTCTGCTTGTTTCACTTGCTTTGTTGTGGTCTTTGCATTAATCTCTCTTGGCTATTGTGGGTGCTTTTGCGTTCTGTGTCTCAGGTGGTGGCTCTCGCCGTCCCAATCCCAGTCGTGACACTGGCTCCAAGCGTCTGCGCAACCCCCAAGATGAAGCCCCAGAGGGCTCCAATGCCCCCAAGCGCAATGTCAAGACCACTGCCAGCAAGCAAAAGGAACCTGCTAAGGGCATGGATGAGATTTCAATCACTGAGTATGTCGAGCGCCGGAAGATCAATCCCTATGTGAATCCTCGGGCTATCCTCAGAGGCACCGAGTTGTTCTGGACCAAGCAACAGGCTCTCATCTATCTGGATGTGATCAAGAACAAGCAGAATACCTACATGGATGTCAAGTGGATAGACATGCATCACCTGCGGAAGGACAAGTTTCGTGACTATTTTGGAGAGGCTCTGGACTTGGTGGAGCAGTTTGCTATTGAGCCGGTGATCTCTTTTCACCTTGACTATGACCCTGAGCTCATCTGTCAGTTCTTTGCCTCAGTGTTCTTTCATCCCGGGGAAGAGCGGAGGATGATTTGGATGACCAATGGCCGTCAGCTGTCTGCTACATGGAAAGAGTTCATGGATCTACTGCACATTCCTGATGACGGGCTTCACACCCCCGTTGGCGTTCGCCCCCATGCCAACTCTGAGTCTGCCAACAAGAACCTGCTTCAGCCCTTCCTTGTTGAGAAGGTACTCCCCAATGGCAAGTCATCTTGGGTGTTAAACTCCTTTCTGGATATCATGCATCGCATCTTCCGCAACACTCTGTTCCCATGCATTGGCGAGAAGGACAAGGTACATGCATATCTAGTGGACATGTTGCTCTTGTGTACAGAGGCACGTTCTTCTCAGACTTAGCCACTTGATGTCTCACACATCATGTGGTGTGAGCTTCGGTTTGCGGTGTTCACTCGCAAGGTACCTATCTATGGACCGTACCTGTTTCTGCTGCTCTCCACCACTTGGGAGAAGATGTACCCAGGTGATGAGTTCCTTGCTCCAGACTGGATTCTCCATGAGTCCATCAGCCTCCGCGTCAAGCCCAACTGGTCCAACACCACTACCCGTGCTGAGGCCTCTTCTGCTAGGAGGGATGCTGGTGAGGGGGAGGCTACTGCTGCTGAGAATGTTGCTGAGGACCGTGCTGCTAGGTCCACCACTTCTTCCTCTGAACCGTCATGGGCCAAGAAGCTAAAGGACAAGATGAAGATTCTCTTCTGCATGCAGGCGAAGGGACAGTACAGGGCTCACGTGGCTGACAAGGAGAGTCGCCACCGTGACAAGAAGGTTATGAGGCTCTTTGGAGAGGATGTGTCTGGCGGGTCTGAGGACGTCATCACAACTGAGGCTGCCTGGATGTCAAAGCAGGGATACAAGTGGACCAGTTCAGAGGATGACCTCGAGGATCCTATCCCCGCTGCTGAGTCTGACGAGGAGCACGAGGAGCAGTGGGACGACTTCTCTGCCTGAGCCACCCCGTGTGTGTAGGTGTCCTCTCTGCCTTTTTGGCGTCTCGATGCCAAAGGGGGAGAGAGTGTAGGAATTTGCGTCGTGTCGTGCTTGGTGTGTTTGTTTGCTTTGTCGTTTGGACCTCGTTTGCCTCGTTTGGTTTTGTTTGGTTTGTGCCTTCGAGACCTATCCTTCATATGGTGTAAGACATATGCACTCTATCTATCTTAGTTATCTTATGTTTGTACTATCTTGTTTAGTGATAGATATGCCTTGTCTCTATAATATAGGGGGAGCTCTGTTCCTAGTATTCGTGTGCCATGCAGTCCATAGCACTCATCTAGGTGGCACACATTTAGGGAGAGGCCGTCTATATTATAGAGAGGAGGGGTTTGCATTTACTTAATAGTATTTTCTTTGTGCAAATCCCGTTTTGTTATCAATCCACCAAAAAGGGGGAGATTGTAAGGACATATTTATCCCTAAGTGTTTTGGTGATTGATGACAACGCATTTGCGGACTAATCGTGTGCCATGAGTATTCCAGACAGTTCTTTGCTAGGCACAAGATGATTGGGTGCCCCTCGAAGACTGACGAAGACGGCGTCTTTTCTACATTTCTTTTTGGTGGATTTGAGTCGTAGGAAAGCCGTACTATTAAGAGAGGGTCCGCGTTGGAAAGGTTTGGGTGGAATCATCACGTACACGTCTCTTTCTTATCCCCTCCTTCTTCCTTGGAGCTTCCTCCGTTTCCCTGCCTCCTTTGACTGGCTGCTGTTGTTGGTTGCGGTAGTACTGCTCCTGGGTCAACGGTAGTACCGTAGGCATCCGCGGTAGTACCGCGGTGGTGCGGTAGTACCACTGGTGCCCAAGGTAGTACCGCTCCCCTGGAGCCGCACTATCGCTGCCCACCAGGCTAGTGCCTCCCCTTTGCGGTAGTAGGAGCGGATGTAATTTTTTACATCCGCACCCACCGCGGTAGTACCGCTTTCGCCGTGTGGTAGTACCGCGCTATGCAGTCAGGTAGTAGTACCGCCCCTCGGCAGTACTACAGTGTCGGGTTTTTGCTACTTCCGTTTCTTTGCGGAAGTAGGCACGGAAGTTTCCCTTCTCCCCTGGCTGGGACTTTTGCCTCATGGTAGTACCGCATGGGGGCGCGGTAGTACCGCGCGTGCGGAAGTTCCGCCCCCAACTTCTGTTCATCGGTTCTGTGCTGGGGTCGCGGCAGTACCATGGGTCGGTACGGTAGTACCGCACAACCGTGTGGTAGTACCGCTTGGTTGCAAGCAGTAGTACCGCGCGACCTTGCAGTAGTACCGCTTGGTTGCAAGCAGTAGTACCGCACGGCCTTGCGGTAGTACCGCTGGCCAGGCGCGGTATTACCGCTGGCCGCGGGCTGGTTGGTGGGTAACGGTTGGATCTTTTCCACACACTATATAAGGGGTCCCCTTCTTCCCCGTTGACTCACCTCTTCCACCATTAAAGCTCCATTATTGCTCCAAGCTCCATTTTCGCCCGATCTCACTCCCTAGCCAACCAAACTTGTTGATTTGCTCGGGAGTGGTTGAGAAGGCCCCGATCTACACTTCCACCAAGAGATATTTGATTCCCCCACTAATCCCTTGCGGATCTTGTTACTCTTGGGTGTTTGAGCATCCTAGATGGTTGAGGTCACCGTGTAGCCATAGTCCATTGTGGTGAAGCTTCATGGTGTCATTGGGAGCTTCCAATTGAGTTGTGGAGATTTCCCCAACCTCATTTGTAAAGGTTCGGTCGCCGCCTCCAAGGGTGCCAATAGTGGAATCACGGCATCTCGCATTGTGTGAGGGCGTGAGGAGATTACGGTGGCCCTAGTGGCTTCTTGGGGAGCATTGTGCCTCCACACCGCTCCAACGGAGACGTACTTCCTCTCAAAGGGAAGGAACTTCGGCAACACATCCTCGTCTCCACCATCTCCACTCTTGGTTATCTCGTGCCTTTACTTGTGGAAGCTTATTTGTTTCATATATCTTGCTTGCTTGTGTTCCTATTCGTGTTGCATCATATAGGTTGCTCACCTAGTTGCATATCTAGACAACCTACTTTGATGCAAAGTTTAAATTGCTAAAGAAAAGCTAAAAATTGTTAGTTGCCTATTCCCCCCCCCCCTGTAGTCAACCATATCGATCCTTTGACCGCGCATGCACGCACTGTTTGGACGATAACGACAGTATATATTTGGCTAATTGTAAGAAGAATGTGTACCTGGGACATCATCAATTTCTTCCGAGCAGGCATCCCGTAAGAAAGAAAGGCAAGCATTTCAAAGGTGAGGCGGATCACCGGACGAAGCCTCGCCACCGTACTGGTGCTGATGTACATGATATGGTCAAGGATTTGAAGGTGGTATTTGGAAAGGGTCCTGGAGGACAACCTATTATGAATGACGCTGACGGAAGCGCACCCATGTCGAAGAAGAAATCTATATTTTGGGACCTACCCTATTGGAAAGACCTAGAGGTCCGCTCCACAATCGATGTGATGCACGTGACAAAGAATCTTTGTGTGACCCTGCTTGGCTTCTTGGGCGTGTATGGGACACCTGAGGCACGGGAGGACCAGCAATGTATGCACGGAAAAGATGGCATACATCAGGGTCATGCAAGCTACGCTCTTACCAAAGAAGAGAAGGAAATCTTCTTTGAATGCTTGCTCAGTATTAAGGTACCGTCTGGCTTTTCGTCGAATATAAAGGGAATAATAAACACGGCAGAGAAAAAGTTCCAGAACCTAAAGTCTCATGACTGCCACGTGATTATGACGCAACTGCTTCCGGTTGCATTGAGGGGGCATCTACCGGAAAACGTTCGATTAGCCATTGTGAAGCTATGTGCATTTCTCAATGCAATCTCTCAGAAGGTAATCGATCCAGAAATCATACCAAGGTTAGAGAATGATTTGGTGCAATGTCTTGTCAGTTTCAAGTTGGTGTTCCCACCGTCCTTCTTCAACATCATGACGCAAGTCCTAGTTCACCTATGCGAAGAGATTAACGTTTTGGGTCCTGTATTTCTACACAATATGTTCCCCTTTGAGAGGTTCATGGGAGTCTTAAAGATATATGTTCATAACCGTGCTAGGCCAGAAGGAAGCATCTCCAAGGGCCATGAAAATGAGGAGGTCATTGAGTTTTGTATTGACTTTATTCCTGACCTTAAGCCGATTGGTGTTCCTAAATCGCGGCATAAGGGCAGACTGGATGGAAAAGGCACGCTAGGAGGGGAACAAATAATATGTATGGACGGACATTCTCTCACTGAAGCACACTACACAGTTCTACAGAATTCCGCCTTGGTGGCTCCGTATATGGATGAACACAAGAATTTGCTACGCTCCAAACACCCAAAGCGGTCTGATCACTGGATTACACGTGAACAAACCAAGAGTTTCGCCAGCTGGTTGCAGACACGTACCATGCATGCCGCCTCTATTGAAGATGACTTGTACTTGCTGTCCCAGTTACCATCTTAGAATATAATGACTTTCAAAGGGTACGAGATAAATGGTAATACATTTTACACGATCGCCCAAGATAAGAAGAGCACCAACCAAAACAGTGGTGTCCGCTTTGATGCAGAAACCAAGACGGGAAAGGAAACATATTATGGTTATATACAGGACATATGGGAACTTGACTATCGACGTGGTTTGAAGGTCCCTTTGTTTCGGTGCAAATGGGTCAATATGACATGAGGCGGGTAACGGAAGACCCGCAGTACGGAATGACAACAGTGGATCTCAACAATCTTGCGTATGCAGATGAACCATTCGTCCTAGCCAATGATGTGGCATATGTTTTCTATGTGAAGGATATGTCTACCAAACCGAGAAAAAGAAAAGATAAGGAAGCGAATGCATCGTACGATGAGCCAAAGCGGCACATAGTTCTTTCTGGGAAGAGAAACATCGTGGGAGTGGATGACAAGACAGACATGTCAGGAGATTATGAAAAGTTTGATGAAATTGCTCCATTCATAGTGAATATTGACCCGAGCATCCAGTTAAATGATGAAGATTTTCCATGGCTACGGCGCAAAGGGACACACGTGAAGAAAAAGTTTCACACCCAAAGATCTGGGATGTGATCGGCTTCACTATCATCACTTTCTTTTGTGTTTCACACCCAGGAGGGAATCTTTGTAATAGTTAGGGCAAAAAAGTAGAGAGGGTTACCGCAAAAATTGGATGCACTTCATGTACAAAATGGACAATCTCTTTCGAAGTATCAGGGTTTCGGACAAAAACTCGTCCGTTACAAAGGCATTTCATTTTTTAAATAACGTAAGCATTACCAAATTAAATATAATGATAAAACACACTAATATTAAACATAAGAAAAAACAATCACTGAAAAATCTATTTTCAAAGTTAAGTTATTCACAAACTAGTGATTCACACAAATTTCAAATAATTCAAAATTTAAACTATTCAAATTTGTAAACTACCGGTACTAACAGAAAGTTTGTAATTTTTTGTACCTAAAGCGAAAATATTCACAAAGAAACTCTAAATACAGCAAAAAAACAACTCAAAAATAAATAAAACAAAAATAAATAAAGCAAAAAAATAAGAAAAAAAGCCCACCTACTGCGCCACAACGGCCTGCATACGACTAGAAACCCAACCTGTTGTTGGGCCAGGATGCAGGCCTGCAAAGGCCCAGTAGGCCCACAGGGCAGCACAGAACATTTAGGCCCAGTAGGCCTGCTTTGGAGAGGAGCTCGAGGGAGCTACCTCACTGGGGCTTATAAACCAGTGTGGACGCCCCTCAGCTAGCGAGGTGGGACTAAACATTTCGCACCGCACCTGTGCCAGCGCACCCCCTTTAGTACCGGGTGGTGGCTCAAACCGGTACTAAAGGGGGGGGTTAGTACCCGTTGGAGCCACCACCCGGTACTAAAGGGGTGCCGTTCTTGCCGCTTGGCCTGGCCAAAACAGACCTCTAGTACCGGTTGGTGGCTCCAACCGGTACTAAAGGTTGTTCTATATAAGAAAACACTTCAAAAAATTTGTCAGTTTATCATCTCTCCCTCTACTTCTTTCTCCTCTGCCTTGTCGCCGCCGCCCCTCGTCGCTGCCCCTGTCACCGTCCGTCGCCGTCACCGTCGCCGTCCCCGTCCCCGTCGCCGCGCCCCGCCCCGTCCTCCCGTCGTCCCCGCCCGGCCCGTCCCCGTCCCCGTCCCCGTCGTCACCGCCCCGTCCCCGTCGTCGCCGCCCCGTCCCCGTCGCCGTCTCCGTCTCCGTCCCCGTCCCCGTCGCCGCCCCCCGTCGTCGCGCCTCGCCGGTGAGCTCCTGCCCCGGCCGCCATGTACCACACACACACAATCTTTATGTTTTTTAGTTATAGAATTATTAGAAATGTTAGTTATATAGAAATGTTTTTTAGTTATAGAAATATTAGAAATGTTAGTTATATAGAAATATTAGAAATGTTATATTAGAAATGTTAGTTATATAGAAAAATATAGAAATGTTAGTTATATAGAAATGTTATTATATAGAAATGTTAGTTATATAGAAATGTTAGTTATAATTTATAGAAATGTTTTTTAGTTATAGAAATATTAGAAATGTTAGTTTTAGTTATAGAAATATAAATCACAATCCATCATTTAAAAAATGTTACTTTACTTTTGCGGCATATAGTATTTGTTGTCGACGATGCCCGGCCCGCATCCTCGCCATCGACCCGTTCACGACGATGTCCTGCTTCAGAGGACCCATGTCCGGGACTGGGCTCCGCCGGGCTGGCACTGGGAGGTACTACCTTCAGGGGTGCGGCGCTTGGTGAGGAACCCGGCCCCGAGTCCCGTCGTCGACCCTCATCTCCTTTGGTGGAGTTCTCGTGGGCCACTTTCGGTGCGGAGGGAGCCGGCCCCGCCGGATGTGGTATGTCGCCGTGTCAGGGAGGAGGAAGAGCACGCCCATTGCTACATGGCTGCTATGGATGTCAGGTTCTCCAATACCTGGCAGGTTCTTTGGGGAGATCACCCGAGCTATGATCCAGTGATGGTTCCTTCACTTTGGTTGTCCACCGCCTAGATTACTCTCTAGTATTCGATCTTTATTAGCTAGCTAGCTAGCTAGTGATGTATTCGATATATAATATTCGAGATGATTTATTCGAGATTATATATATTATTCGAGACGATGTATTCGAGATTATATCTTTTATTCGAGATGACGTATTCGAGATTATATTCGATGATGCTTATTATGTACTATGATTGATTCAGTTTTTCCTTATTAATTGATTGCATCCATGCATTGTAATTTGAATATATTTCTTTTGGATTAGTTAAATAAAACCTATGGCGGACAATACCGGCAGAGAGGGAGAAGAGGCCCTGTTCAATATCATAAGCAATCCTCGCGGGCCAGATGATGATCAGAATGAAGAAGATTATGACGGCTCCGAATATCTAAACAACACCGGGGAGGGTGATATGATATTCGATCGCGACGACCGAATTGATGAAGTCATGAACTATGAACATGACGAAGAAAATTTTGATCTTGAAACAACAAAGACCGGCGAGGTATATATATATAGGCAGGCATCTGGTGATCATCACATGTTTTAAATGACTTGAAGATATATTAACGAATCGATCTTTCTTCTTTCAGCCATCCAGATCGAGCAAATCTTCAGGCAATAGGAAACGAGGCCCGAACAAAAAGTTGAAGGAGGGCGTAAAGTACAATATCGAGGCCATCAAACCTAATGGCGAACCATTAGCGCCTAAGAAGATTGCGGACAAGTTCATTCGTCAGTGCGGAGTTCTTGTGAAGGACCAACTCCCGATCTCCCTTCAAGAATGGAGAGAGCCAGCAAAGCCACGTCCAGGAGTTACTTTTGTCGACGACAGACAAAAACTTTTGCTTTGGGAAACGCTCATGGAACATTTCACCCTACAAGATCATTTCACAGATGCAGATGTGGAGAAAGTCAAGGACGCTGCTCTTAGGAAGATGGCGGTTGCATTCAACAACCACAAGAATCGTGAATGGGCCAAGTATGTTAAGGGAGGAAGGAAGACTCCAGTATTCGAGGGAACACTAGAGAAGCAAAGTGCTCATTGGGACGATTTCGTGAAATTCAAGGATTCAGAATTATCTAAGGAACGGTCGAGAATAAACAAGGCCAATGCCGCAAAAAAGGATAAGTTCCATAAGCTGGGGCCAGGTGGCTATGCGATGGGAATGCCTAAGTGGGATAAGTCTGAGAAAGAGATGGAGGATGCAGGTGTCACTCCAGAAACATTGAGCTGGCCCCCAGGTGCAGGACTTGGTTCTATGCGCATGGGGGGGAGTTGGACCCGAAGACAGGCAAAGTTTCGAAGAAGGCATGTCTGGACGGAGCCGAAGATAAGCTACTTGTTGCAATAGAAGAGGCTCGATTGGGGGTGTTCCAGCCCAACAGAGAGAACGACGAGCTTAGGCGTGCCCTGGGAAATCCAGAACACCCAGGAAGAACACGAGGCATGGGCGCTATTCCATGGTATGAGGGGTTTTCGGACTGGAACGCCGACTACAGAACCCATGCGAGAAAGAAGATTGCGGAGGAGAAGAAGAGGAAGATGGAGGAGGAGAAAAGGAGTTGGACTATGAATGCCTTCAAGGCCTAGAATCAGCGCACGCGGACTTGGCAGTCAAATTCCAGCGGCAGCAGGAGCAGATCGACTCACTTAGCCAGCAAAGGGGGTCTCAGCAGCTGCAGCAGCTAGCGGATGATCCATCATTGGATAGCACCGTCCCATCCATGTCGAGAAGCAGCATGGGTTCCGCCCCGGGCGACGCATTGCTGGATAGCTACTCAGTGGATGACATCATGGAGAACACTAACTGCGAGATACACTTCAAAATGAAGAACATATCCATGAAGGTGGCGGGCGCCCTTGCTTTTACAAATCCACCCGAGGCAACCTTCCATTGCAACCCGATTCCAACGGGCTATGCTCGTGTCTTGGTTGATGAGGTGGTGGACCAATATTCGGGGCTAGAGCTTGACATTCCTGGAGGTGACGATGAGCACACACTGGGAGAGGCCAACCATCGTATTATCCTATGGAGAAAGGATTGCATCATCTTTCGAAGGCCACCGACACCGCGTCATCCGACTCCTCGTCGAAGTCCGCCACCGAGTCAGCAGACGCCCGCTACTCCAAGTCCACCAACGCGTCAGGCCACTCCTCCTCCAAGTCTGGCACAGCTTCAGGCCACTCCTCCTCCTCCAAGTCCGGCAAAGCGTCAGGCCACTCCTCCTCCAAGTCCGGCACAGCTTCAGGCCACTCCTCCTCCTCTAACTCAGCCATGTCATCCGTCTTCGCCGCCTCAGCAATCACGGAAGAGAGCCGCCTCAGCTATGGTGTGTAGCGGTACAAGTCTAGGTAGTACTGGAGGTACAGGCGGAGGCAAGCGATTTCAATATGGTCCAAGCCTCGCGCCTCTTCCGCAGAGGCCTTACGACAAGTCCGAGGAGGAAAACGTAGCCATATCAAAGGCCGAGGTGGAAGACCATTTTGCACCGAAACCGCCACCGCCGCCAAGGGAGAAAGTGCCTGTGGAAAATATTTACCACTTCATTCGTATGGCTAGAGAACCAGCTCCCAAGCCTGTTGACACAGACTATGAGCGCCACATCAAGAAGTTAAATCGAGCACGTCTACAGAAAGAGGCGAGCTCGGGCTCGAGCAAATCAGCTGGCAAAAGGAGCGGTAAAACTATTCCCCAGCTGGGAGAACAGGCGGCGCAATCAATCCCCCTGCTTGTTGTGCCAACAACACATGAGAGTAGGCGCGCCCAATATTATTGTGGGCAAACCGTTAACGTTCCCGGGCTGGGCGATGTGGTAATAACCGAGGAGCATATTGAGCAGGCTGAAACACTCATGATCACTTTTGGACAACTCCTCGATATCGAGCCCATGTCTCCGACTAGAGAGGAGGAAATAAAACAGAAATATGTCCCGGGCCAACCTTTGGTCGAGCCAGACGAGGTCAAGAAGCTCCCAACGAGAATGTATGAATTGCATCAATGATACATGGACATTACCAAGATTTCCAATCGAGAGTCCCTCATGGTGAATGTCAAGAAGGATCATTACTACCATGAGAAAGCTGTGTCCGTTGAGTATTCAGAACTATTTCAGCTATACAATCAAGACGCACTCGACAAATCTACCGTCAGTTGCTATTGTCTGTAAGTGATTTCTTTCTGTAATTTAAGTCTCAAGCTAGCTATAGTGATCATTTTGATCAATCATTACCTGTAATTATCCTCACTATATTATTTTTTGTGGTATTATGCAGGATGAAGATTTATGAAATGAAAAAAGGTGGACGCTATGGCATTGGGTTCGTTGACCCAAATACCATTAATGAATACACATGGAAATTAGATCCATATTACGAAAAAAGTGTAGACGAAAGCATGCTAGAGTTCTTCAAGCGCCTCAAATACAATGAAGATATACTACTTCCTTACAACTTCGAGTGAGTCACATTGTCTTGTACTACAAATTCTGTTTTTACCTACTAGCTAGCTACATGTTTTTGCTTACATATTCCCGTTTAATTAAGACATGCAAACATGTGTGCATGCATATTTCACTAGATCTTATTAATAACTAAAGTCGATGAAGGAATAGTTGAAGTACTAGACTCACTAATTAAGAAACCAACTGACTACACCATCGTGAAGGGGATAGTCAACAGGTAATTTCAATCATTATTAACTATATCTCTGCCTATTTAATTAGTTCGTAATTTCCTAATAACAGCTATTTAATAACCTATTTATTCATTTTCTTTGTCGGCTGGCAGGGCTTGGTCAAAGTTCATCAGTGTCACTCCAGGCCAATGGAAACAAAATCTGAAATGGTATCGACCCCAGGTAAGTAATTAAGTAGTACTAGCTAGCTGACATCTCTTTAATTATCATGCTTGATTAATTATTATCTGATCAAATTCCATTCTCGTAAAGGCCCTGAAGTAGGCGCCGGGGAATAATCTATGTGCATACTATGTTTGCGAGAACATTCGCATGATGGCGTCCGAAAGGAGCAGATCTCAAACACAGGAGTGGGTACGTTTGTCAAAACACTATTCACAATTTTTACACCATTATCGATATCTAGTCACACAACTAATACACATGCATATTGATCTCCTTCTTAACAGTTCAAAGAGGTGCGGGAGAAGCTCCTACCAGAGGACCGCATAGAAGCAATTCAAGAGGAGATAGCTGGATTTTTGCTCGACCAGGTCATAGATCCCAAAGGAGAATCCTATTACCCGCTACCGCCCCCATGAACCACTTCCAATTGTTATCGTTCTCCGAAGGCACCAATTAGGAGAAATTGTATATAGCTAGCTAATTGTATATATATATACACATTTGTGTATATATGTGTGAATTAATTAATGGTGGTTGTGAGACATTCGATGATATATATATATATGTATATATATATGATCGGTTCTACTAGAAATTCTATTTATATGTATGCATAACGTGTACAATATGTAGTATCGTAAAATACCAGCAAACAAAAAAGAATTAAATGGAAAACACAAAATTAAATGAAAAAGAAATCATAAACCCAAAACCCCCCAACCTTTTAATACCGGTTGGTGTCACCAACCGGTACTAAAGGGCTCCCTGCCCCCGGAGCTGGCTCGTGGCACGTGGTTGCCCTTTAGCACCGGTTCGTGCTTAACCGGTACTAAAGGGGGGCCTTTAGTGCCCACACTTTAGTGCCGGTTACCGAACCGGCACTAAAGGGCCTTACGAACCGGTGCTATTGCCCGGTTCTGCACTAGTGGTGTGCATCCAACTCGCTTGCTCACGAAGACCTAGGGCATTTTGAGGAAGCCCATTATTGGAATATACAAGCCAAGTTCTATAATGAAAAATTCCCACTAGTATATGAAAGTGATAACATAGGAGACTCTCTATCATGAAGATCATGGTGCTACTTTGAAGCACAAGTGTGGAAAAAGGATAGTAGAATTGTCCCTTTTTATATTATTATTTTTGGCCTTCCTTTTTTTATTTGGCCTTTCTCTTTTTTGGGACAATACTCTATAAATGATGATCATCACACTTCTATTTATTTACAACTCAATGATTACAACTCGATACTAGAACAAAGTATGACTCTATATGAATGCCTCTGGCGGTATACCAGGATAGCAATGATGCATGAGTGACTTGTACGCAAGAATTATGAACGGTAGCTTTGCCACAACTAAAATGTCAACTACATGATCATGCAAAGCAATATGACAATGATGGAGCGTGTCATAGTAAACGGAACGGTGGAAAGTTGCATGGCAATATATCTCGGAATGGCTATGGAAATGCCATGATAGGTAGGTATGGTGGCTATTTTGATTTAGGTATATGGTGGGTGTATGATACCGGCGAAAGGTGCGCGGTATTAGAGAGGCTAGCAATGGTGGAAGGGCGAGAGTGCGTATAATCCATGGACTCAACATTAGTCATAAAAAACTCACATACTTATTGCAAAAATCTATTAGTTATTGAAGCAAAGTACTACACGCATGATCCTATGGGGATAGATTGGTAGGAAAAGACCATCGCTCGTCCCCGACCGCCACTCATAAGGAAGACAATCAATAAATAATTCATGCTCCAACCTTCTTCACATAACGGTTCACCATATGTGCATGCTACGGGAATCACAAATTTCAACACAAGCATTTCTCAAATTCACAACTACTCAACTAGCACAACTCTAATACCACCATCTCCATATCTCAAAGAAATTATCAAGTATCAAACGTCTCATAGTATTCAACACACTCATAAGAAAAAAATTATTAATCTTGAATGCCTAACATAATTAAAGAAAATTACCATGCTGTTTTGTAGGACTCTCAAAATAATCTAAGTGAAGCATGAGAGAACAATAGTTTCTATAAAAGAAATCCACCACCGTGCCCTAAAAGATATAAGTGAAGCAGTAGAGCAAAAACTATATAACTCAAAAGATATAAGTGAAGCACATAGAGTATTCTAACAATTTTCGAATCATGTGTGTCTCTCTCAAAAGGTGTGTACAGAAAGGATGATTGTGTAAAACTAACAAATAAATACTCAAATAATACAATACGCTCTAAGCAAAACACATATCATGTGGTAAATAAAAATATAGCTCCAAGTAAAGTTACTGATGGAGGTAGACGAAATAGGGGATGCCTTCTGGGGCATCCCCAAGCTTGGGCTTTTAGGTGTCCTTAGATTATCTTGGGGTGCCATGGGCATCCCCAAGCTTAGGCTCTTGTCACTCCTTGTTCCATAGTCCATCAAATATTTTACCCAAAACTTGAAAACTTCACAACACAAAACTTAAAGTAGAAAATCTCGTGAGCTCCGTTAGCGAAAGAAAACAAAACACCACTTCAAGGTACTGTAATGAACTCATTCTTTATTTATATGTGTGTTAAACCTACTGTATTCCACCTTCTCTATGGTTTATAAACTATTTTACTAGCCATAGATTCATCAAAATAAGCAAACAACACACGAAAAACAGAATCTGTCAAAAACAGAACAGTCTGTAGTAATCTGTAGCTAACGCAAGTTCTGGTACCCCAAAAATTCTAAAATAAATGGCTGGGCGTGAGGAATTTATCTGTTAATAATCTTAAAAAGGAATTAACTAAATAGCACTTTCAAAATAAAAATGGCAGCAATTCTCGTGAGTGCTAAAGTTTCTATTTTTTACAGCAAGATTAAAAAGACTTTCCCCAAGTCTTCCCAACGGTTCTACTTGGCACAAACACTAATTAAACACAAAAAACACAACCAAAACAGAGGCTAGATAAATTATTTATTACTAAAAAGGAGAAAAAAGCAAGGAATAAAAATAAAATTGGGTTGCCTCCCAACAAACGCTATCGTTTAACGCCCCTAGCTAGGCATAAAAGCAAGGATAGATCTAGGTATTGCCATAATAATAGGATAGATCATTAAAACTCATTTCATATTCTCTATGGTCGGCAGCAAGTTTTCTTTGAGGCAAGCAAAAGTAATCAAAAGGGCTAAATTTAATGGGACCAAAGTCCCCAAGATCAACTTTAGGAGGTATAGGTTCCTCCTTCGGCCCTTCGTATTGCACAACCAATTCATCATTATAAGCATTCTTTTGACAGAACTTTGTGAGCCTATACTCAAGAGAATATCCTAGCTCATTATTTCGAATAGCCAAATCATTATTAAGTTCAGAAACTCTATCAACTAGAACATTGGTAGGAACCCTTTTTCTAAGATTTTCATTGAAAGCAACAAAGTCTACAGATTGAAAACGCATTATTTCTTCTTGATCAAAAAGGATAGCCTCTATGGGAGGACGGCCAGCGTCCACCATATAATGCACAAATATTTCTTTGGCCTCTTTTATTATAAATCTGAACTCATGAGCCAAAAAGATAGTAGTGGCACGCTTAACAGAAGAATGCTCAATATTAGAAAATTCTAGGAAAATCCTTTGTATGCAAGGATGCATGTGCATAAATTGTCTTCCAAGTTCAACTACAAGCATGGCGATAGCTTCCGCAAGACTACTAGTTGTATGAAGAATAGAACTACCCATAGAAGGCAAAGTACCGACACAAGTAAAGAAATCTTGGATAACTCCTTTTCCGATAATATTACCACTACCAATTCGGAATTTTTTTGTATGTAAGATAGGGGGTTCTTCAGCAGGAGCATCCGAATTTTCCATGATATTATTATTGTCCATATCGATAATAATTTCCCCAATTTCAGACATAACGGCAGAAAGTATAAGGGGCAAAAAGAAGGAGGAAGGCGAACGGAAAGAGGGGGCGAATAAAACGGCAAGGGTGAAGTGGGGGAGAGGAAAACGAGAGGCAAATGGCAAATAATGTAATGCGGGAGATAAGGGTTTGTGATGGGTACTTGGTATGTTGACTTTTGCGTAGACTCCCCGGCAACGGCGCCAGAAATCCTTCTTGCTACCTCTTGAGCACTGCGTTGGTTTTCCCTTGAAGAGGAAAGGGTGATGCAGCAAAGTAGCGTAAGTATTTCCCTCAGTTTTTGAGAACCAAGGTATCAATCTAGTAGGAGGCCACGCACGAGTCCCTCGCACCTACACAAACAAATAAAATCCTCGCAACCAACGCAATAAAGGGGTTGTCAATCCCTTCATGGTCACTTACGAAAGTGAGATCTGATAGATATGATAAGATAATATTTTTGGTATTTTTATGATAAAGATGCAAAGTAAAGAAAACAAAATAAATGAAAAGGGAAATAGCTTGTTGACGGAAGATTAATGTGACGGAAAACAGACATGGGGGCCATAGGTTTCACTAGTGGCTTCTCTCGAGAGCATAAGTATTACGGTGGGTAAAGAAATTACTGTTGAGCAATTGACAGAATTGAGCATAGTTATGAGAATATCTAGGTATGATCATGTATATAGGCATCAGGTCTGAGACAAGTAGACCGACTCCTGCCTGCATCTACTACTATTACTCCACACATCCACCGCTATTCAGCATGCATCTAGAGTATTAAGTTCAAAAGAACAGAGTAACACTTTAAGCAAGATGACATGATGTAGAGGGATAAACTCATGCAATATGAAATAAACCCCATCTTGTTATCCTCGATGGCAACAATACAATACGTGCCTTGCTGCCCCTACTGTCACTGGGAAAGGACACCGCAAGATTGAACCCAAAGCTAAGCACTTCTCCCATTGCAAGAAAGATCAATCTAGTAGGCCAAACCAAACAGATAATTCGAAGAGACTTGCAAAGATAACCAATCATACATAAAAGAATTCAGAGAAGATTCAAATATTGTTCATAGATAAACTTGATCATAAACCCACAATTCATCGGTCTCAACAAACACATCGCAAAAGAAGATTACATCGAATAGATATCCACAAGAGAGGGGGAGAACTTTGTATTGAGATCCAAAAAGAGAGAAGAAGCCATCTAGCTAATAACTATAGACCCGAAGGTCTGAAGTAAACTACTCACACTTCATTGGAGAGGCTATGGTGTTGATGTAGAAGCCCTCCGGGATCGATGCCCCCTCCGGCGGAGCTCCGGAAAAGGCCCCAAGATGGGATCTCATGGGTACAGAAAGTTACGGCGATAGAATTAGGGTTTTGGCTCCGTATCTGGTAGTTTGGGGGTACGTAGGTATATATAGGAGGAAGAAGTACGTCGGTGGAGCAATGTGGGCCCCACGAGGGTGGAGGGCGCGCCTGGGGGGTAGGCGCGCCCCCCTACCTCATGCCCTCCTGGTTGCTTTGTTGACGTAGGATCCAAGTCCTCTGGATCATGTTCGTTCCAAAAATCACGTTCCCGAAGGTTTCATTCCGTTTGGACTCTGTTTGATATTCTTTTTCTGTGGAACTCTGAAATAGGCAAAAAAACAGCAATTCTGGGTTGGGCCTTCGATTAATAGGTTAGTCCCAAAAATAATATAAAAGTGTATAATAAAGCCCAATAATGTCCAAAACAGGATATAATATAGCATGGAACAATAAAAAATTATAGATACGTTGGAGACGTATCAGTGGACATCCCGGAGACCCCCCTGACTTGTTCTCGACGCCAAAACCTCTTATATATACAGAAACTTCCAGAAAGAAACATAGATCGGGAATTCCACCGCCAGAAGCCTCCGTAGCCACCGAAAACCAATCTAGACCCGTTCCGACACCCTGCCGGAGGGGGGAATCCCTCTCCGGTGGCCATCTTCATCATCCCAGCACTCTCCATGATGAGGAGGGAGTAGTTCACCCTCGGGGCTGAGGGTATGTACTAGTAGCTATGTGTTTGATCTCTCTCTCTCTCTCTCATGTTCTCGAGGTGGTATGATCTTGATGTGTCATGAGCTTTGCTATTATAGTTGGATCTTATGATATTTCTCCCCCTCTACTCTCTTGTGATGGATTGAGTTTTCCCTTTGAAGTTATCTTATCGGATTGAGTCTTTAAGGATTTGAGAACACTTGATGTACGTCTTGCATGTGCTTATCTGTGGTGACAATGGGATATCACATGATCCACTTGATGTATCTTTTGGTGGTCAACTTGCGAGTTTTGTGACCTCGTGAACTTATGCATAGGGGTTGGCACACATTTTCATGTTGACTCTCCGGTAGAAACTTTGCAGCACTCTTTGAAGTTCTTTGTGTTGGTTGAATAGATGAATCTGAGATTATGTGATGCATATCATATAATCATACCCACGGATACTTGAGGTGACATTGGAGTATCTAGGTGACATTAGGGTTTTGGTTGATTTGTGTCTTAAGGTGTTATTCTAGTACGAACTCTAGGATAGATTGAACAGAAAGAATAACTTCATGTTATTTTACTACGGACTCTTGAATAGATCGATTAGAAAGGATAACTTTGAGGTGGTTTCGTACCCTACAATAATCCCTTCATTTGTTCTCCGCTATTAGTGACTTTGGAGTGACTCTTTTTTTGCATGTTGAGGGATAGTTATATGATCCTATTATGTTATTATTGTTGAGAGAACTTGCACTAGTGAAAGTATGAACCCTAGGCCTTGTTTCAACGCATTGCAATACCATTTGTGCTCACTTCTATCATTAGTTACCTTGCTGTTTTTATATTTTCAGATTACAAAAACCTATATCTACCATCCATATTGCACTTGTATCACTATCTCTTCGCCGAACTAGTGCACCTATACAAATTACCATTGTATTGGGTGTGTTGGGGACATAAGAGACTCTTTGTTATTTGGTTGCAGGGTTGTTTGAGATAGACCATCTTCATCATACGCCTCCCACGGATTGATAAACCTTAGGTCATCCACTTGAGGGAAATTTGCTACTGTCCTACAAACCTCTGCACTTGGAGGCCCAGCAACGTCTACAAGAAGAAGGTTGTGTAGTAGACATCAGGGTGTTAGTTTCTCCAACTTTAGTTGAACCGAGTGTGACTACGCCTGGTCCTTTAGAAGGTTAAAACAACACTAACTTGACAAACTATCGTTGTGGTTTTGATGCGTAGGTAAGAACGGTTCTTGCTCAGCCCATAGCAGCCACGTAAAAACTTGCAACAACAAAG
Organism: Triticum urartu; assembly: GCF_003073215.2. NCBI lineage: Eukaryota > Viridiplantae > Streptophyta > Magnoliopsida > Poales > Poaceae > Triticum > Triticum urartu. The sequence continues at coordinate 192,480,717 of NC_053024.1, read as the reverse complement.
TAGAGGACGTCTAACTTGTTTTTGCAGGGCATGTTGTGATGTGATATGTTCAAGACATGATGATATATTTTATTGTATGAGATAATCATGTTTTGTAACCGAGTTATCGGCAACTGGCAGGAGCCATATGGTTGTCGCTTTATTGTATGCAATGCAATCGCCCTGTAATTGCTTTACTTTATCACTAAGCGGTAGCGGTAGTCGTAGAACCAATAGTTGGCGAGACGACAACGATGCTACGATGGAGATCAAGGTGTCGCGCCGGTGAGAATGGTGATCATGACGGTGCTTCGGAGATGGAGATCACAAGCACAAGACGATGATGGCCATATCATATCACTTATATTGATTGCATGTGATGTTTATCTTTTATGCATCTTATTTCGCTTAGATCGACGGTAGCATTATAAGATGATCTCTCACTAAATTTCAAGGTACAAGTGTTCTCCCTGAGTATGCACCGTTGCAAAAGTTCGTCGTGCCGAGACACCATGTGATGATCGGGTGTGATAAGCTCTATGTTCACATACAATGGGTGCAAGCCAGTTTTGCACATGCAGAATGCTCGGGTTAAACTTGACGAGCCTAGCATATGCAGATATGGCCTCGGAACACTGGAGACCGAAAGGTCGAGCGTGAATCATATAGAAGATATGATCAACATAGTGATGTTCACCATTGAAAACTACTCCATCTCACGTGATGATCGGACATGGTTTAGTTGATATGGATCACGTGATCACTTAGATGATTAGAGGGATGTCTATTTAAGTGGGAGTTCTTTAATAATTTGATTAACTAAACTTTAATTTATCATGAACTTAGTACCTGATAGTATTTTGCATGTCTATGTTGTTGTAGATAGATGGCCCGTGTTGTTGTTCCGTTGAATTTTAATGCGTTCCTTGAGAAAGCAAAGTTGAAAGATGATGGTAGCAATTACACGGACTGGGTCCGTAACTTGAGGATTATCCTCATCGCTGCACAGAAGAATTACGTCCTAGAAACACCGCTAGGTGCCAAACCTGATGCAGGAGCAACACCAGATGTTATGAACATCTGGCAGAGCAAAGCTGATGACTACTCGATAGTTCAGTGTGCCATGCTTTACGGCTTAGAACCGGGACTTCAACGACGTTTTGAACGTCATGGAGCATATGAGATGTTCCAGGAGTTGAAGTTAATATTTCAAGCAAATGCCCGGATTGAGAAATATGAAGTCTCCAATAAGTTCTACAGCTGCAAGATGGAGGAGAATAGTTCTGTCAGTGAGCATATACTCAGAATGTCTGGGTATAACAATCACGTGATTCAAATGGGAGTTAATCTTCCAGATGATAGTGTTATTGACAGAATTCTTCAATCACTATCACCAAGCTACAAGAGCTTCGTGATGAACTATAACATGCAAGGGATGGATAAGACGATTCCCGAGCTCTTCGCAATGCTAAAGGCTGTGGAGGTAGAAATCAAGAAGGAGCATCAACTGTTGATTGTCAACAAGACCACCAGTTTCAAGAAAAAGGATAAAGGGAAGAAGAAGGGTAACTTCAAGAAGAACATCAAACAAGTTGTTGTTCAGGAGAAGAAACCCAAGTCTGGACCTAAACTGAGACTGAGTGCTTCTACTGCAAACAGACTGGTCACTAGAAGCGGAACTGCCCCAAGTATTTGGCGGATAAGAAGGATGGCAAGGTGAACAAAGGTATATGTGATATACATGTTATTGATGTGTACCTTACTAATTCTTGCAGTAGTGTCGGGGTATTTGATACTGGTTCTGTTGCTAATATTTGCAACTTGAAACAGGGACTACGGATTAAGCGAAGATTGGCAAAGGACGAGGTGACGATGCGCATGGTAAATGGTTCCAAAGTCGATGTGATCGCGGTCGGCACGCTACCTCTACATCTACCTTCGGGATTAGTTTTAGACCTAAATAATTGTTATTTGGTGCCAGCATTGAGCATGAACATTATATCTGGATCTTGTTTGATGCGAGACGGTTATTCATTTAAATCAGAGAATAATGGTTGTTCTATTTATATGAGTAATATCTTTTATGGTCATGCACCCTTAAAGAGTGGTCTATTGTTTTTGAATCTCGATAGTGGAGATACACATATTCATAGTATTGAAGCTAAAAGATGGAGAGTTGATAATGATAGTGCACCTTATTTGTGGCACTGCGTTTGGGTCATATTGGTGTAAAGCGCATGAAGAAACTCCATTCTGATGGACTTTTGGAATCACTTGATTATGAAATCACTTGGTACTTGCGAACCATGCCTCATGGGCAAGATGACTAAAACACTGTTCTCCGGAAGAATGGAGCGAGCAACAGATTTGTTAGAAATCATACATACTGATGTATGTGGTCCGATGAATGTTGAGGCTCGCGACGGATATCATTATTTTCTCACCTTCACAGATGATTTGAGTAGATATGGGTATATCTACTTGATGAAACATAAGTCTAAAACATTTGAAAAGTTCAAAGAATTTCAGAGTGAAGTGGAAAATCATCATAACAAGAAAATAAAGTTTCTACGATCTGATCGTGGAGGAGAATATTTGAGTTATGAGTTTAGTCTTCATTTGAAACAATGCGGAATAGTTTCACAACTCACGCCACCCGGAACACCACAGCGTAATGGTGTGTCTGAACGTCGTAATCGTACTTTACTAGATATGGTGCGATCTATGATGTCTCTTACTGATTTACCGCTATCGTTTTGGGGTTATGCTTTAGAGACAGTTGCATTCACGTTAAATAGGGCACCATCTAAATCCGTTGAGATGACTCCTTATGAACTGTGGTTTGGCAAGAAACCAAAGTTGTCGTTTCTTAAAGTTTGGGGCTGCGACGCTTATGTGAAAAAGCTTCAACCCAATAAGCTCGAACCTAAATCGGAGAAATGTGTCTTCATAGGATACCCAAAAGAAACAGTTGGGTACACCTTCTATCACAGATCCGAAGGCAAGACTTTTGTTGCTAAGAATGGATCCTTTCTAGAGAAGGAGTTTCTCTCGAAAGAAGTGAGTGGGAGGAAAGTAGTTCATCATAGAAACCGGTTCCTGTGACACCTACACCAATTAGTGAGGAAGCTAATGATGATAATCCTGAACCTTCAGATCAAGTTACTACCGAACCTCGTAGGTCAACCAGAGTAAGATCCGCACCAGAGTGGTACGGTAATCCTGTTCTGGAGGTCATGTTACTAGACAATGACGAACCTACGAACTATGAGGAAGCAATGATGAGCCCAGATTCCGCAAAATGGCTTGAGGCCATGAAATATGAGATGGGATCCATGTATGAGAACAAAGTGTGGATTTTGGTTGACTTGCCCGATGATCGGCTAGCCATTGAGAATAAATGGATCTTCAAGAAGAAGACAGACGCTGATGGTAATGTTACTGTCTACAAAGCTTGACTTGTTGCGAAAGGTTTTCGACAAGTTCAAGGAGTTGACTACAATGAGACCTTCTCACCCGTAGCGATGCTTAAGTCCGTCCGAATCATGTTAGCTATTGCCGCATTTTATGATTATGAAATTTGGCAAATGGATGTAAAGACTGCATTCCTGAATGGATTTCTGGAAGAAGAGTTATATATGATGCAACTCGAAGGTTTTATCGATCTAAAGGGTGCTAACAAAGTGTGCAAGCTCCAGCGATCCATTTATGGACTGGTGCAAGCCTCTCGGAGTTGGAATAAACATTTTGATAGTGTGATCAAAGCATATGGTTTTATACAGACTTTTGGAGAAGCCTGTATTTACAAGAAAGTGAGTGGGAGCTCTGTATCATTTCTAATATTATATGTGGATGATATATAGTTGATTGGAAATGATATAGAATTTCTGGATAGCATAAAAGGATATTTGAATAAGAGTTTTTCAATGAAAGACCTCGGTGAAGCTGCTTAAATATTGGGCATAAGATCTATAGAGATAAAGCAAGACGCTTAATTGGACTTTCACAAAGCACATACCTTAACAAAGTTTCAAAGAAGTTCAAAATGGATCAGGCAAAGAAAGGGTTCTTTCCTGTGTTACAAGGTGTGAAGTTGAGTAAGACTCAATGCCCGACCACTGCAGAAGATAGAGAGAAAATGAAAGATGTTCCATATGCTTCAGCCATAGGCTCTATCACGTATGCAATGTTGTGTACCAGACCTGATGTGTGCCTTGCTATTAGTTTAGCGGGGAGGTACCAAAGTAATCCAGGAGTAGATCACTGGACAGCGGTCAAGAATATCCTGAAATACCTGAAAAGGACTAAGGATATGTTTCTCGATTATGGAGGTGACAAAGATCTCATCGTAAATGGTTACGTTGATGCAAGCTTTGACACTAATCTGGACGATTCTAAATCGCAAACTGGATACGTGTTTATATTGAACGGTGGAGCTGTCAGTTGGAGCAGTTCTAAACAAAGCGTCGTGGCGGGATCTACGTGTGAAGCGGAGTACATTGCTGCTTCCCAAGCAGCGAATGAAGGAGTCTGGATGAAGGATTTCATATCTGATCTAGGCGTCATACCTAGTGCATCGGGTCCAATGAAAATCTTTTGTGACAATACTGGTGCAATTGCCTTGGCAAAGGAATCCAGATTTCACAAGAGAACCAAGCACATCAAGGGACGCTTCAACTCCATCCGGGATCAAGTCCAGGTGGGAGACATAGAGATTTGCAAGATACATACGGATCTGAACGTTGCAGACCTGTTAACTAAGCCTCTTCCACGAGCAAAATATGATCAGCACCAAGACTCCATGGGTGTTAGAATCATTACTGTGTAATCTAGATTATTAACTCTAGTGCAAGTGGGAGACTGAAGGAAATATTCCCTAGAGGCAATAATAAAGTTATTATTTATTTCCTCATATCATGATAAATGTTTATTATTCATGCTAGAATTGTATTAACCAGAAACTTAGTACATGTGTGAATACATAGACAAACAGAGTGTCACTAGTATGCCTCTACTTGACTAGCTCATTAATCAAAGATGGTTGAGTTTCCTAACCATAGACATGAGTTGTCATTTGATTAATGGGATCACATCATTAGGAGAATGATGTGATTGACTTGACCCATTCCGTTAGCTTAGCACTTGATCGTTTAGTTTACTGTTATTGCTTTCTTCATGACTTGTACATGTTCCTATGACTATGAGGTTATGCAACTCCCGATTACCGGAGGAACACTTTGTGTTCTACCAAACGTCACAACATAACTGGGTGATTATAAAGGTGCTCTACAGGTGTCTCCGATGGTACTTGTTGAGTTGACATAGATCAAGATTAGGATTTGTCACTCCGATTGTCGGAGAGGTATCTCTGGGCCCACTCGGTAATGCACATCACTATAAGCCTTGCAAGCATTGTAACTAATGAGTTAGTTCCGAGATGATGTATTGCGGAACAAGTAAAGAGACTTGCGGGTAATGAGATTGAACTAGGTATTGAGATACCAACGATCGAATCTCGGGCAAGTAACATACTGATGACAAAGGGAACAACGTATGTTGTTATGCGGTTTGACCGATAAAGATCTTCGTAGAATATGTGGGAGCCAATATGAGCATCCAGGTTATGCTATTGGTTATTGACCGAAGACATGTCTCGGTCATGTATACATAGTTCTCGAACCCGTAGGGTCCGCACGCTTAAAGTTTGTGATGATCAGTATTATGAGTTTTTGTGTTTTGATGTACCAAAGGTAGTTCGGAGTCCCGGATATGATGACGGACATGACGAGGAGTCTCAAAATGGTCGAGACATAAAGATCAATATATTGGACGACTATATTCGGACACCGGAAGTGTTTCGGATGGTTTCGGAGAAAACCGGAGTGCCGGAGGGTTACCGGAACCCCCCCCCCTCGGGAGAAATAATGGGCCTTATGGGCCTTCGTGGAGAGAGAGAGGGCTGGCCTAGGGCAAGCCGCGCGCCCCTTCCCCTCTGGTCCGAATTGGACTAGGAGAGGGGGGTGGCGCCCCCCTTTCCTTCTCCCCCTCCCCCTTCCTTTCCCCCTCCTAGTAGGAGTAGGAAAGAGGGGAGTCCTACTACTAGGAGGAGGACTCCTCCTCCTGGCATGCCTACAGGGGCCGGCCGGCCTCCCCCCTTGCTCCTTTATATACGGGGGCAGGGGGCACCTCTAGGCACACAAGTTGATCTGTTGATCTCTCCCAGCCATGTGTGGTGCCCCCCTCTACCATAATCCACCTCGATCATATCGTAGCGGTGCTTAGGCGAAGCCCTGCGTCGGTAGCATCATCATCACCGTCATCACGCCGTCGTGCTGATGAAACTCTCCGGCGAAGCTTTGCTGGATCGGAGCTCGCGGGACGTCTTCGAGTTGAACGTGTGCTGAACTCGGAGGTGCCGTGTGTTCGGTACTTGGATTGGTCGGATCGTGAAGACGTACGACTACATCAACCGCATTGTGCTAACGCTTCCTCTTTCGGTCTACGAGGGTACGTGGACACACTCTCCCCTCTCCTTTCTATGCATCACCGTGATCCTGTGTGTGCGTAGAATTTTTTTGAAATTACTACATTCCCCAACAATATGTAGTATGCTTAATATGAACCTCACTCTGTGTGGGTGCATGGTTTACGGTTTTTGAGTCATGTGGCACATCAAAGTTGTGCATTTCGGGTATTGAACATATATATGTTTGGCCCACATGCAAAGCGGTGGTGGTCGTCCTCTCGCACCCACTTAAGCGGTTATTAGTGATATCGATGCTTTCCATCTGTGGGCCTGCTTGGTGCATCACTACTTTTTTCCTGACAACAAGAGAGGTTAATTTGACTTAGGAGGGGATTATTATTTTTGCTCTGGGATGACATGCATGATACAGTTTGAGCACACACACATGCATGTGTACGCATGAATCCCTCCCATCGAGTCGAAGTGGATAGTACAACGACACATCATGAACCGATCTCGCTCTGTGTGGGGAGCTAGTGTACATTTTTGACACACGTGCCACATCAATGTTGTGTATTAAAACATGCATGCACGCATCACCTCCATACATATGCATGTAGTGGTTGCCTTCGAATGATACACTCCCTCGCGTGTTTATCGGTGACAAGCATATATATTCGTGGGCCCGCGTGGACATCCATGATCACCTTGACCAACAACAAGATAAGTTACCATGGCGGATTCTTCATTTGGTCCGTGTTATCGTAGTATAGGTCATGGTGAGATTCAGACCACTCAGTGTGGGGATTTCTAGCTCGAAATCACGGTGCCACATCAAAGTTGTTCCATTGTTACTCAAAAACACACCTCTCCATACATATGTTTGGGCCACACGCATGCAGTGGTTCTCTTCGGGGACTAGATACTTGCGTGATTATTGGCGAGCTAGCCCATCTCCGGGGTCGCATGGACGGCCATCACATTGACCAACAACAAGAGAGAGGTTGTACGACCAAGGTGGATTATTCTTGGTCCATTTTATGATCCATCTTGGTGAGGCCCGTCGACTGAAAAAGTGTGTGTGTGGGGGGGGGGGGTTGCTACTTCTTTAGGATTCCCTTCATGGCGACACGAGGGGGTGGGGGGCTTCTAGCTACTTCGCACTTTGCTAGGTGAACCCCGGTTGGTGGGGAGGGGGCATGCATTCATATCTTAGGATTCCCTTCATGCCGACACGAGGGGGGGCTGCTAGCTACTTCGCACTTTGCTACGTGAACCTCGGTTGGGGGGCATGCATTCATAGCTTAGGATTCCCTTCGTGCCGACATGAGGGAGGGGTGGCTGCTAGCTACTTTGCACTTTGCTAGGGTGAATCTCGGTTGGGGGGGCATGCATTCATAGCTTATAGGATTCTCTTCATGCCGACACGAGGGAGGGGGGTGCTAGCTACTTCGCACTTTGCTAGGTGAACCTCGGTTGGGGGGCATGCATTCATAGCTTAGGAATCCCTTCGTGCCGACACGAGGGAGGGGGCTGCTGGCTACTTCACACTTTGCTAGGTGAACCTCGGTTGGGGGGCATGAATTCATAGCTTAGGATTCCCTTCGTGCCGACACAAGGGAGGGGGTCTGCTAGCTACTTCGCACTTTGCTAGGGTGAACCTCAGTTGGGGAGGGGGCATGCATTCATAGCTTAGGATTCCCTTCATGCCGACACGAGGGAGAGGAGGGCTGCTAGCTACTTCGCACTTTGCTAGGGTGAACCTCGGTTGGGGGGCATGCATTCATAGCTTAGGATTCCCTTCGTGCCGACACGAGGGAGAGGGGGCTGCTAGCTACTTCGCACTTTGCTAGGTGAATGAACCTCGGTTGGGGGGGCATGCATTCATAGCTTAGGATTCCTTTCGTGCCGACACGAGGGAGGAGGTGGCTGCTAGCTACTTCGCACTTTACTAGGTGAACCTCGGTTGGGGGGAGGGGGCATGCATTCATAGCTTAGGATTCCCTTTGTGCCGACACGAGGGGGCAAGCAATACCGTGTACTTTGCAAGGGAGGTGCCACATCGAAGTTGCATTTGGTATTTGAAAATCAAACCACCCTTTTGATACATAAATTTGGTCCACATGCAAGTGTGTTCGTGTTCTGACCCTCTCCCGCGTCATTTTTCGCCAAATTTATGAACATTAGACAAGTCAGATGATGCAACAAACACAGTTCACTCAAACTAATCGTGTGCCACGCTGGTGCAGCTATGACACACATCCGCACAGTACATTGAGCTCCACGATGCTCCCCCTCTCAAAAATATCTGCCCGCCTAGATGGTTTTTCTGTTTCATAACACACGGTTGTTATCTCCGGACCGTGTGCGATGTTTCTTGTTCCCAATCCCGCGTGAATCCCTAGAAAATATCTGCCCACATTGAGGTTTTTTTTGTTTCATAACACACGGTTGTATTCTCCAGACCGTGTGCGATGCACTATCATCAAAATTTTCAATAGCCCGGCATTTCACTCCCACGTTTGACTCCCGCGTAGTGATACGTCTTCGTCGTATCTACTTTTCCAACACTTTTGCCCTTGTTTTGGACTCTAACTTGCATGATTTGAATGGAACTAACCCCGACTGACGATGTTTTCAGCAGAATTGCCATGGTGTTATTTTTGTGCAGAAATAAAAGTTCTCGGAATGACCTGAAAAACAACGGAGAATTATTTTGGAATATATAAAAATATTGGAAGAAGAATCCACGTCAGGGGGGGCCTCCACCTGTCCACGAGGGTGGGGGCGCGCCCCCTGCCTCGTGGGCCCCCTGACGCTCCGCCGACCTCAACCTTGACTCCATATATTCACTTTTGGGGAGAAAAAGATCAGAGAGAAGGATTCACCGCGTTTTACGATACGGAGCTGCCGCCAAGCCCTAAACTCTCTTGGGACGGCTGATCTGTAGTCCATTCGGGGCTCCAGAGAGGAGAATCCATCGCCATCGTCATCATCAACCTTCCTCCATCACCAATTTCATGATGCTCACCACCGTGTGTGAGTAATTCCATCATAGGCTTGCTGGACGGTGATGGGTTGGATGAGATTTATCATGTAATCGAGTTAGTTTTGTTAGGGTTTGATTCCTAGTATCCACTATGTTGTGAGATTGATGTTGCTATGACTTTGCTATGCTTAATGCTTGTCACTAGGGCCCGAGTGCCATGATTTCAGATCTGAACCTATTATGTTTTCATCAATATATGAGAGTTCTTGATCCTATCTTGCAAGTCTATAGTCACCTATTATGTGTTATGATCCGTTAACCCCGAAGTGACAATAATCGGGATACTTACCGGTGATGACCATAGTTTGAGGAGTTCATGTATTCACTATGTGTTAATGCTTTGGTCTGGTACTCTATTAAAAGGAGGCCTTAATATCCCTTAGTTTCCAATAGGACCCCGCTGCCACGGGAGGGTAGGACAAAAGATGTCATGCAAGTTCTTTTCCATAAGCACGTATGACTATATTCGGAATACATGCCTACATTACATTGATGAACTCGAGCTAGTTCTGTGTCACCCTAGGTTATGATTGTTACATGATGAACAGCATCCGCATAATTTTCCATCACCAATCCATTGCCTATGAGCTTTCCATATATTGTTCCTCGCTTATTTAGTTTTCCGTTGATACTGTTATCATCACTACAAAACACCAAAAATATTAATTTTGCTACTGTTACTTCTGCTACTGTTACCACTACTATCATATTACTTTGCTACTAAATACTTTGCTGCAGATATTAAGTTTCTAGGTGGGGTTGAATTGACAACTCAACTGCTAATACTTGAGAATATTCTTTGGCTCCCCTTGTGTCGAATCAATAAATTTGGGTTGAATACTATACCATCAAAAACTATTGCGATCCCCTATACTTGTGGGTTATCAAGACTATTTTCTGGCGCCGTTGCCGGGGAGCATAGCTCTATTCTTTGAGTCACTTGGGATTTATATCTGCTTATCATTATGAAGAACTTGAAAGATCCAAGAACCAAGATCTATCCCTCAACTACGAGGGGAAGTAATGAACTGCAATCTAGCTCTGCACTTGATTCACCTTCTGTTTTGAGTAAGCTTGCGACACCTAAACCTGCTTCTGCTATTAATTCTGATATGTCGCATGTTATTGATGATGCCACTTCTGCTATGCATGATACTTATGATGCAACTACTTCTATGCTTGATACTACTGTGCCACTTGGTGAATTTATTGATGAACAACTTGCTAGGTCTAGAGAGAATGAAATTATTGAAACTGATAATAAGATGAAAGTGATGATGAAGATTCTCCCCCTAGATATGAATTTCCTGTCATTCCTGAGGGTTATGTTATGGATGAAGAAACTGCTAGAGATTTTCTTGCTTGCAATGATAGGAGTGATCTTAAGAAATTATTAGCTAAGCTGAAACAAAAAACTCTGAATGCTAGAATGAAATATGATCCTGCTTATGCTACTTCACCTATCTTTGTTACTGATAAGGATTATGAATTCTCTGTCGACCCTGAGATATTTACTTTAGTTCAATCTGATCCTTTCTATGGCTATGAATCCGAAACTGTTGTGGCACATCTTACTAAATTAAATGATATAGCTACCCTGTTCACTAATGATGAGAAAACTCGCTACTATTATATCCTTAAATTATTTCCGTTCTCATTAAAGGGTGATGCTAAGATATGGTTTAATTCTCTTGATCCTGGTTGTGTGCGTAGTCCCCAGGATATGATTTATTACTTCTCTGCTAAATATTTCCCTGCTCATAAGAAACAAGATGCCTTAAGGGAGATATATAATTTTGTGCAAATTGAAGAAGAGAGTCTGCCACAAGCTTAGGGGAGGCTTCTCCAATTACTTAATGCTTTGGCTGATCATGCTCTTAAGAAAAATGAAATACTTGATATCTTTTATAATGGACTAACCGATGCTTCCAGAGAACACCTGGATAGTTGTGCTGGTTGTGTTTTCAGGGAAAGAACTGTTGATGAAGCTGAAATTTTATTGAATAATATGTTGACTAATGAAAACAATTGGACACTTCCTGATCCAATTCCTGATCCAATTCCCGAACCAACTCCTAAGCCAACTCCGAAGAAAAGGGGTATTCTATTTCTCAGTCTTGAAGATATGCAAGAGGCAAAGAAATCTATGAAAGAAAAAGGTATTAAAGCTGAAGATGTTAAGAATTTACCTCCTATTGAAGAAATACATGGTCTTAATTTACCGCCTGTTGAAGAAACACATGGTCTTGATAACCCGACACAGGTAGTAAAGGTAAATTCTCTCTATAGATATGATAAAGCTAAAATCCCTCCTACTAAGTTTGCTAGCCAGTGCTTAGATGAGTTTGATATCTTTATGGTTAAGCAAGAACATTTTAATGCTTATGTTGGTAGACAATTGAAACACAATGCTTATATGATTGAACACTTGAGTGATTATATGGCTAATGTTAAAGGTGAACTAAAACTTATTAGCAAACATGCTTCTATGGTTACCACTCAAGTAGAACAAGTACTTAAAGCTCAGAATGATTTGCTCAATGAATTAAATAAGAAGAATGATAATGTTGTTAGAGTTACGACTAGAGGTGGTAAAATGACTCAGGAACCTTTGTATCCTGAAGGCCATCCTATGAGAATTGAGCAAGATTCTCAGAGAAATAATATTGATGCACCTAGTCCTTCTAAAAGGAAGAAAAAGAAAGATGATAGGACTTTGCATGCTTCTAGTGAACCTGTTATTGACACACCTGAGAATCCCAATAATATTTCTATTTCTGATGCTGAAACCCAATCTGGTAATGAACATGAACCTAGTGATAATGTTAATGATGATGTTCATGTTGATGCTCAACCTAGCAATAATAATGATGTAGAAATTGCACCTGCTGTTGATCTTGATAACCCACAATCAAAGAATCAACGTTATGATAAGAAAAACTTTGTTGCTAGGAAGCACGGTAAAGAAAGAGAACCATGGGTTTAGAAACCCATGCCTTTTCCTCCCAAACCATCCAAGAAAAAGGATGATGAGGATTTTGAGCGCTTTGCTGAAATGATTAGACCTATCTTTTTGCGTATGCGATTAACTGATATGCTCAAAATGAATCATTATGCTAAGTATATGAAAGAAATTGTTACTAATAAAATAAAGATACCGGAAGCTGAAATTTTCACCATGCTTGCTAATTATACTTTTAAGGGTGGAATACCTAAGAAACTAGGAGATCCTGGAGTACCAACTATACCATGCTCCATTAAAAGAAACTATGTTAAAACTGCTTTATGTGATCTTGGAGCCTGTGTTAGTGTTATGCCTCTCTCTTTATATCGTATACTTGATTTGAATAAGTTGACACCTACTGAAATATCTTTGCAAATGGCTGATAAATCAACTGCTATACCTGTCGGTATTTGTGAGGATGTGCCTGTTGTGGTTGCAAACGTTACTATTTTAACGGACTTTGTTATTCTTGATATTCCCGAGGACGATAGTATGTCTATTATTCTTGGAAGACCCTTTTTGAATACTGCAGGGGCTGTTATTGATTGCACCAAAGGCAATGTCACTTTTCATGTTAATGGTAAGGAGCATACGGTACACTTTCCGAGGAAACAACCTCAAGTCCACAATATCAATTCTATTGGAAAAATTCCATCGATTATTTTTGGAGGTTTTGAATTTTCTCTACCTACTGTCAAGAAGAAATATGATATTTTTATTGTTGGGGATGTGCATATCCCCGTTGAGGTAACCTAGTGTTATTCGAAAATTCTCCGGTTCCATGTTATTCGGAATGAGTTTGTTAACAAGACCTGATCAACCTTGTTAGTAGATTCCTTTCGATGAGCATGAGATGGATGAATTTAGAAAACACAACTCTCTGTCCCCCCTTTTACTTTCTATTGTTTATGTTAAATAAAGCAAAAATAGTAATTTCTGTGTGTTATCTGAATTATCCATGCAATAAAAAATACCTCGAAAATAAAAGTTCTCCGAATGCCCTGAAAATTAAATATGATTTTTTCTAGAATATTCGAGAATATCTGGCACTAAAAACACAGCAGGGGGAGCAAGCACCTAGCCACAAGGGTGGAGGGCGCACTCACCCCCCCCCTAGGCGCGCCCCCTACCTCGTGGGCCCACGGTGGCTCCCCTCCACTTATTCCAGCTACCACACACTCCTTCCTCCCACAAAAATCACCAACCAGCTCATTTTGCTGCCATTTTTGATCTCCTTGCTCAAAGCACCTCTCACAAAACTGCTTTGGGGGATTATTCCTTGGTATGTGACTCCTCCAATGGTCCAATTAGTTTTTGTCCTAGTGCTTTATTCATTGCAAATTTTTGCTGCTTAGGTGACCCAGTTCTTGAGCTTGCATGTCAAATTTATATGGTCAAAAGTAGTTTTGATGCATGATATTGCCTCTAGGCACTTGTAGGAGTAGTTGCTATCAATACTGTTGAGTTTGGTTTACTTTTATTTTGAAGTTACTAAAAATTTCAGATATTTTCAGAAAAAGATGAAGAGATTTTTGAGGGGCTCATCGAGCCGAAGCTCAAAGGATAAGCAAAGTGAGGAGGATAAGAGGCCCAAATATAATCTCCATCGCACCGCGGAGGTTCGGCCGTGTGAATGGCCTTGTGGTTCTTGAGAGCAGCCGGGATTTATGACGATTTTTATGAGTTGGCTGAGAATGCAGGCCTCACCGCCTTCCTCCACGACCAACACGAACAGTATCTCTTACTCACCAATATCTTTGTGCAAAAATTTCATTTCTATGCTAGGAGCTCACCACCTACGGTGGAATTTTATTTATACGATGAGCATAAGGAGATGTCACTTTATGATTTTTGTCAGGTTTGTTTGATCCCTTTTGAGGGCAGTGTAGAGGAACTGCATCGTGATGATGTGGATGGGTTTATTGATACCATTGCTGTAGGGGAAACGAGGAAGGTTTCCGACGCACGAATTACTAGCATACACTTTCCTGTTCTACATTACTTTGCTATATTTGCTAGTAGATGCTTAATTGGGCGCGGAAACTATGGAAACCTGAGTGCCTCTGATATTGTTGTTTTGTGCCATGCCTTATTTCGTGATGACACATTTAGTATGGGCGCTATTATTGCAAAGCGGTTAAATCTTAACCGTACTAAGGGCCCCGTCGTTAGAGGCATCTTTGCCTCGCACCTCGCTGCACATTTTAACATGCCTATTAGGCATTATGAGAAAGAAGAAAAAAAATTTCCTCCTGTTTATCTAGATTATAAGAGTATGGTAGCACATGATTTTATTGTTAAGAATAGGGAAAAGACGCTTAAGTACAATTTAATATTTGGTAAAAATCACCCTGAGACTATTACCTTGCCTGCTCCTTCCTTGTTTTATTTATCTGCAGGCAAGTACCTTGTTCCGTTGGAGGCCACTCACGCCTACGGAACCCTACATCAGCTACAGAGCTAGAGCCGGAACCACAATTTGATCCCCCGCGATAGTCTGATTACCAGTGGGATCCGGAGGTGATTGCCAACCAGTGGCAATCCGAGGCTTCTTCACGGTACGACCCCAACTATTACTTTGGATATCCGCCAGGCCAGCCGTGGCCATAGACCAACTTAGGCCAAAATCCTAAGCTTGGGGAGTATGTATTTCTCACCGACATTACATTCATATTCACACACTCATGCTAGTTGTCGGTGCTCATAGTTTATCATTGTATCATCCATGCTAGTTTATTTTCCTTTTTAATGCTTTCTTCTTGTGTGCTTAATACACCTTAAGAAAAACAAAAAAAATAGTTGTAGCATTTAATTAGTTTACTTTCCATGCTTGTAGTAGTAACTAAAAAGAAAACCCAAAAATATTTCCCGTTCTTCTTTTGCTTGTTGGGAGCTTTCCCGTGTAAATAGTTTTATTTCTTTTCTTTGGGGGTCGGTAGGATAATAGCATAATTGAAATGTTAAAGTGGCTCTTATATGCATTATTGTTGATCTAAAAAAGAGCCCATATTACCTTGTCTTCTCTCTTGAATTGAATGCTTGCAGATTCCAGCTTAGTCCAATGCACGTGCACTATTATTATTATCCACACTATTCGGTCATGCAAGTGAAAGGCAATAATGATGATTATATGATGAACTTATTGAGATGAGAAAAGCTGGTATGAACTCGACCTCTCTTGTTTTTGTAAATATGATTAGTTAATCGTTCCTGATTCAGCCTATTATGAATAAACATGTTTGCAATGACAATTAGAGATTGTAGTTGCTTATGCCATGCTTAATTAGCTAGGATCTTATAATGGTTTACCTTGCGTGCCAACATGCTATTAAAATGGTTCTGATGTGGTATGATAGGGTGGTATCCTCCTTTGAACGATTCGAGTGGCTTGACTTGGCACATGTTCACACATGTAGTTTAAACAAAATCAACATAGCCTCTATGATATCTATGTTCATGGTGCACTATATCGTACTCATACTTGCATTCGGTGTTGATTAATTTTAATGCATGTTCATGACTGTTGTCGCTCTCTAGCTGGTCGCTTCCTAATCTTTTTCTAGCCTTCACCTGTACTAAGCGGGAATACTGCTTGTGCATCCAATTCCATAAACCCCAAAGTTATTCCATATGAGTCCACAATACCTACCTATATATGGTATCTACCTACCGTTCCAAGTAAATTTGTATGTGCCAAACTCTAAATCTTGAAATAAACATCCTGTTTTGTATGCTCGAATAGCTCATGTATGAACTAGGGATGTCTGTATCTTCCATGTTAGGCGGGTTATTCTCAAGAGGAGTGGACTCCGCTCCTCACTCACGAGAAAATGGTAGGTCACCGGGATGCCCAGTCCCATGCTTTATGCAAATCAAATCAAAATAATTGCAAACAAAACTCCCCCGGGACTCTTGTTAGTTGGAGGAACTCATTGTTTCGAGCAAGCCATGGATTGATGCTTGTTGGTGGAAGGGGAGTATAAACTTTACCATTCTATTTGGGAACTGCCTATAATGTGTGTAGCATGGAAGATATCGCCATCTCTTGGTTGTTATGTTGACAATGAAAGTATACCGCTCAAAATATTATTCATATCTATTTCAAAATCGAGCTCTACCACCTCTACAAATCCCTGCTTCCCTCTTCGAAGGGCCTATATATTTACTTTTATGATGAGTCACCATCCTCTTATTAAAAAGCACCAGTTGGAGAGCACCGTTGTCATTTGCATCCATTACTGTTAGTTTACATTGAGTATGACTTGATTGGATCTCTTTTACCATGAATTACAATGTCTAGTTAGTCCTTGATCTTTAAAGGTGCTCTGCATTTATGTTTTGCGGTCTCGGAAAGGGCTAGCGAGATACCATCTTGCTATATCATGTCATGATTGTTTTGAGAAAGTGTTGTCATCCAAGATTTATTATTATTGCTCGCTAGTTGATTATGCCATTGATATGAGTAAACATGATACCTAAATGTTATTGTTAATATGGTTAGTTCATAATCTTTGCTGAAAACTTGAATGCCGGCTTTACATATTTACGACAACAAGAGCAAATAGAGTTTGTAAAAGTTTTTCTTTATCACTTTCAGTTTATCAACTGAATTGCTTGAGGACAAGCAAAGGTTTAAGCTTGGGGGAGTTGATACGTCTCCGTCGTATCTACTTTTCCAAACACTTTGGCCCTTGTTTTGGACTCTAACTTGCATGATTTGAATGGAACTAACCCAGACTGACGCTGTTTTCAGCAGAATTTCCATGGTGTTATTTTTGTGCAGAAATAAAAGTTCTCGGAATGACCTGAAAATCAACGGAGAATTGTTTTGGAATATATAAAAAATATTGGAAGAAGAATCCACGTCAGGGGGGCCTCCACCCGTCCATGAGGGTGGGGGCGCGCCTGCCCCCCTGGGTGCGCCCCCTGCCTCGTGGCCCCCCTGATGCTCCACCGACCTCAACCTTGACTCCATATATTCAATTTCGGGGAGAGAAAAAATCAGAGATAAGGATTCATCGTGTTTTACGATACGGAGCCGCCACCAAGCCCTAAACTCTCTCGGGAGGGCTGATCTGGAGTCCGTTCGGGGCTCCGGAGAGGGGAATCCGTCGCCATCGTCATCATCAACCTTCCTCCATCACCAATTTCATGATACTCACCACCGTGCATGAGTAATTCCATCATAGGCTTGCTGGACGGTGATGGGTTGGATGAGATTTAACATGTAATCGAGTAAGTTTTGTTAGGGTTTTGATCCCTAGTATCCACTATGTTGTGAGATTGATGTTGCTATGACTTTGCTATGCTTAATGCTTGTCACTAGGGCCCGAGTGCCATGATTCTAGATCTGAACCTATTATGTTTTCATCAATATATGAGAGTTCTTGATCCTATCTTGCAAGTCTATAGTCACCTATTATGTATTATGATCCGTTAACCCCGAAGTGACAATAATCGGGATACTTACCGGTGATGACCGTAGTTTGAGGAGTTCATGTATTCACTATGTGTTAATGCTTTCGTCCGGTACTCTATTAAAAGGAGGCCTTAATATCCCTTAGTTTCCAATAGGACCCCGCTGCCACGGGAGGGTAGGACAAAAGATGTCATGCAAGTTCTTTTCCATAAGCATGTATGACTATATTCGGAATACATGCCTACATTACATTGATGAACTCGAGCTAGTTCTGTGTCACCCTAGGTTATGATTGTTACATGATGAACCGCATCCGGCATAATTCTCCATCACCGATCCATTGCCTATGAGCTTTCCATATATTGTTCCTTGCTTATTTACTTTTCCGTTGCTACTGTTATCATCACTACAAAACACCAAAAATATTAATTTTTCTACCGTTACTTCTGCTACCGTTACCACTACTATCATATTACTTTGCTACTAAATACTTTGCTGCAGATATTAAGTTTCCAGGTATGGTTGAATTGACAACTGAGGTGCTAATAATTGAGAATATTCTTTGGCTCCCCTTGTGTCCAATCTATAAATTTGGGTTGAATACTCTACCCTCGAAAACTGTTGCGATCCCCTATACTTGTGGGTTATCACGTAGTAAAAATTTTAGTACCCGCGTCATTTTCTCAAACACATCGCCCCTCCCCCCCTCCACACACACACACACACACACACACCAAAACCTCCTCGGGCGTGCGCACACACACACCCTCCCTCGCTCAAAACCATATCAAGGTCCCCACTGCCGCTGCCGCAAGGCCTCCATTGTCAACATCTGCCGGTTTGCCCGTGCAGCTTACCCACCGATCTCCATACCCAGGCTGCCCTGAGTTTCTTAGATGACGCCTGCCAAACGCCCCCTTTCCCATAGATCCCCATCCCCATCCCCCACTCCAGAGCGTCGCAGCCTAAGCCCGGCTACGCTTCCTATGGAGCAAGAGGAGCGACTGTCCCAAAAGAGGTGTATAGTGGTCTCTTCGCCCGACGTCGCCGAGGAAGCTGACGACCATTACTGGCGGCTGACACTCAAGCAGCAGGCTAGAGTATGCGGGCATGTCTCGGCCACCGGCTACAACATCGAGGTCATTGACAGCGACGGCCTGAGGCGGGCTGTGTCACAGGTTAAGTGGCCCACCCCCAACCCCTCGGGTTCAACCGCCGTCGATCTCATCCATGGCCCTACCGCTGATCTCCTCTGGCTCGATGTCAACAATTTGCCATTCTACATCGCCATCGAGCCCCTTTTGTCATTTCTGAAGGACACATTCTGTGATGTTGGCTTGGGATCCACAGCTTCCAAGTTAGACCTCATCAACGGCGACCACGAGGAGGGAACCCTCTCCGGCTCTTGCAAGGGGAAAGAGCCCATCTGATCTTCTAAGGGGAAAACGCCCGTCTACGACATAAGGGAGGGCACCCTACAGCCGTGCTCTTCCAAGGGGAAGGAGCCCATCTGCGAGAACATGGAGCGTATCCAGGGTCCGTGCTCTTCCCACGGGAACAAGCCCATCTGTGACAAGTGAGGAAACCCATGATTTGTTTTGCCGTGCCTCTTCACAGGGGGAAACCCATGATTTGTTTTGTCGAGTCCCTTTTGTAGTGTAGTGAGAATATGTCCAGTTTTAATTGTTATTTCTGGTTGTTTGCAGTATGCCTTGTTTATTTCAGTTGTTCACAATGTGATGCTCTATATGTGCAATTATTTACTGTGCAGTACATTTCATCAATCCAGTTTAAACATACCGATAGGAATGCATATATTTGCTTGCTGTTAAGCCTGTTATAGCTAGCATATGCCTCTTTCAAAGTTTTTTGATTGTTCGGTTGTTTATAGTTAGCATATGTTCAGTTTCAAATGCTATCTTTGGTTGTTCGTAGTATGCATTGTTTATTCCAGTTATTCACAACATGATGTTCTATATGTGCAAGTATGAACTGTGCAGTTCAATTTCATCAGTACCAGTTTCAACAATACCACTATGAATGACTACATTTGGTTGCTGCATCTTGTAGTTAACATGCCTTTCCATTTTTATTTAACCATAACCAGTGTACTTAGACCGGCACAATACCAGTTTGAATGACTATGTTTGCTTGTTGTTAAATGTTAGGCATGTTGCAGTTAGCACACCTTTCCACTTGTTTTGCTTTACTAGCGTGCTTAAACTTGCACACTGAAGCTATCCTTTTGAGATTATTTTGTCTGCCATGTATACTTTTGGTTGATGTTTAGCCTGTTGTGCTTAACATGCTTCTCGATGTACCTACACATGACAATTTTGGGTACGACTATTGTTTTCCATCGAGGTTAGTTTCATCCCATGGCTTATATCTGCTCACTGTTCAGGATATCGGTAGCTGGTACCATATAGGGCGGCGGCTGATAAGGGACTAATCGATGAATCGAACTTTTAACTGAATATATCTGCAACCCATTTTTCGTTAGGTTAACTAGGGCCATATGTAATATATCTGAGGCTACATAGCAACATGCATTGTACTTAATGTCTAAATATGCAATCCTAGGCTACATAGCAACAAGGAAGAGTGTTACATTAATGTTCTAATGATGTCTAGATATACGTAGAAGAGCAGTAGCAGCAACAGCAACAACACAGCCCTGTTTGGATACTCAACTTAGCTAGAGGTTAGAGTTAGTTTCTAGCTCATTACTAACCCTGAACTAACTCCATCCAAAGAGTTGTTTGGATGGCAGGGTTAGATTGACAATAAATGCACTAGGAGAACTAGCTCCAATTAGCACCTCTTGGGTTGGATAGTTTTTTTGGGTGGGTTATAGATGCAACTAGCTCAAACTAGCCCTCATGTTTAGATATACTTTAATTAGGGCTATTTGAGCCCGAACTAGCTCAAACTAACTATAACCCATGGATACATCAGTAGTTAATCAGCCGATAATTTGTAAGAATGAACTAAACTCCTTCCGGCCCATACTATAAGATGATAATTCATCTAATATGTGAGTGTATTGGATGTTATAAGATACTCCCTCCGTTCCTAAATATTTGTCTTTTTAGAGATTTCAAATGGACTACCACATACGGATGTATATAGACATATTAAAAAAGAGTGTTGTACTACATCATTGTGCAATTAATGTTTAGCTTCTAATATTAACTTGGTGCTTTTAGGTACATATGTCATTGGTAAAGATCTGTGTTTCAACCCTTCTTGCGTATGGGGCAATGAGATATCGATGAACCAGCATCAAGTGAGGAAGTTGATAAAGATTGTTAGTACAATGGGTCCAAAGATGGCAATTAAACTATTTGTTTACACTTTATCCAAGACAATAGCGAACTGTAGGATGGTAAGTAAGAACTCTGCGGCCTTCTTTTTACTTCCCATAATGAGTTGTGTTAGATGACAATGTCTGAATCTTTTTCCTTTGTAGTGGTTGCCAAAGCAGTTTACTCAAGATTGCCTCTCAAACTACATGATTGGTGGGCATGCAAAGATTAAAGTATTTCTACCAGAACACGATGATTATCTAGATGTTTTCATGAAGACCGTGAAGGATGTGCGGTCGGCCATCACAAGGGGTTGGACTAGAGTCGTGTGTGCCTTCTGCATGGAGGAGGGCACAATATGGGCATTCTGCTTCACCTTGTTCAGCAACTAGAATATACTTCGCCTCTTTCTTTACCGTCTTTAATAATACAAGTATACAATTGTGGTTCATCATTCTTTATTTGGTTCTTATGTAATTCTTGAACATATATACATATGGATCGAATAATGCATTGGTTATTTGAACCTGATGGATATGAATAAAGCTATAGCATACATTCAAATTCAAATCCGGTACAATTTGGAAAAGTGGCAATTAAATTACGAGGAAATTATACTCTCCAGGTGGTTACGGCACACATGGTTGGTAAACACAAACGTTTGCGATATGCACCATAATCCGAGACGGTTCACAGAGAGGAAACGTGTGCAAGCATGCACATAGTTGCCGTTTGCAAAGCGTGTGCGATGTCAAACAATATCACAAACGGTGCGGGCAAACTAAATGTTTGTGTTAGTTGCCTTATTGTACACGGTCGCAACCATGAACTGTTTCTGATGAAGTATGCATTGTAAATGTTGCGACACGGAATAGCGTGTGTGATAGTTGTCGTGTATGACGATGTTATGATGGTCCGACGTTTCGTAATCCTGTCCAACACTCGTACGACGATTAGCTAATCTTCTTAATGGTGAACCGTTTGTGATGGGCCGCGCATCATACACGTTCTATAATAGTGAACCATTTGTGATGGGTCGTGCATCGTAAACGTAGCACCACAGAATACCGACTGCGATGGCAATGCGAGCACAAACGAGTAGGAGTACTGTAGGGGCCCTATCCCCGACGGTTTCTGGGTCGTGTGAGAAGGACCCCCCTATCGCCCACACTCACTTGGCGATGGTTCCAAATGCCGTCACGGAAAGGTGTTAAAACCCGTTTGTTTAGGACCGACGCGCACCAGTGGAGGGCCGTCTGCTAGGAGTCGGCCTCCCCCGATGCCGACTTGTCAGGTCTTGCCGCCTTCTGGCTTCTCACGGACAGGTAGGGGCCCGCCGCCTACGGGCTTTACCGACAGTCCGTAGTGGGAGCATGGCTTCCTCTGCCATGGGTGATGTCACGGGCTACGTGGCAACAGTGCCGCACCGGGCGAGGGATGTCTGCCCAGTGCGTTGGACTGTGGCCACATTCTTCCCGGGATTCGGGGGTGGCAGGCTGTACTGTAGCCACACCCTGTCTCGTCGTTGTAATGAGGTGCTAACTTTGAGGGAGAGAGGGGCCGCCTGCTAGGAGTCGGCCTCCCTGGAGGCCGCCTGCTAGGAGTCGGTCCATCTCATGGCTGCCTTCTCGGTTCTGCCACCTTCCAACAGCCGGCCGCTGGGACCAGCCGGCCCTAAGAAGGCGGCCCTTTGTCTTTGAGGCTTGAGGGGCGCAGCCGGCCCCGATGTCTTGAAATACCATGGGAGGCTGATGAGGCTACCCGTGGTCATTTACTCCGACAAGTGTACTATCTCATATCATGCACATTACTGAATTGTAGTGTTGCTCTGGTTGCCCATTCATTCATTGTGTCAATGTTGCTTTCGTATTACCTTACATGGATGATGATAGTTGTGCCATATTGTGTTAATTTGGTGTAGGCTGGTGTGGTCTGGTTGCCCAAACGTTTGTTGTGTCAATGTTTCTTTCCTATTTTCTGACCTGGCCAATGATAGCAATGCTAGTGTGTTAATTTGGCGCAGGCCGCTGAAGATAAGAAGACAAACTCTGAAAATAGCAAGGCAACCACATTGTTTCTTTCCAATAAATCTAGGCCAGGCAATATGGCAATAACTCTTGATTAATATGTTCAGTTCCCCTCCTAATTTATGTTATGATGCAGTGGTGAAGACACTCGAAAGCCTGCCAAAATCGCCATCTGAATCTGTTCAGTTTCCTCTGTCTCGAATGCAACGAAAAAATGTATGTTTGTGAACCAATTACTAGCTGAAGCAATGATGGAAATGGTGGAGGAATCAGAGGTGCACATTTGTGCGCAACAACAACTGATCAATGTTTTCAGAGACAGTGTAGAAAAGAAGGAAGAACTTTCCCACATGCTTATGGGCATCATCTGTGCTGAGGTTGCAGATTGTGACATTGTAGATCGTTAGGTTCTGTTCATTTATTTGCACTAGCATCAATCTTTGATTGCCCAGTGGATGTAATTTCCTGTAATATATGCTGGATGTGCAACGTTTTTCCCTGTATGTCGTACCTTTGCTTAGCGCGCCTCGCATAACAGCTAAATGGTCGCTAGGAAGCTAAAAAAGCAGTGAAATTATTAGTTAGCATGAACAGTCGTGGGCCCTATATGAAGGAAGGAGCCCACTGGCCTTATGAGCTTCCCTAATGGGCTCACATGGGCCAAAATTCTCATAGGCCTTTGATTGATCGGTTTTGGTCATGTGCATAATTTCTCGTCGTAATGGGCTCAAATTATCTAACTGGGCCTACATACCGAACTTTAGTGGGCCCATTAAGTTAATGGGACGTTACCAGGCCGTAAGTTAATGGTTAGCCCTGTTACCTCCCGGGTCGTTAACAGGCCGACATCGAAGCGGGCAACAGGTGGGCCCATTTGATTTCACGGGTCGTTAACAGGCCGATACTAAGGTCGGGCTACATATGGCCCAACTATACTGTGGGCCTTTAGCAGGCCGAAAGAGACAGCGGGCTCATACTGGACCATGAAGAGCATGGGCCGCTAAGAGGCCGAAAGTACTGTATATGGCCCAACTATGTTGTGGGCCTTTAGTAGGCCGAAAGATATACCGGGCTGGTATTGGACCATGAAGAACATGGGTTGTTAAAAGGCCAAAACCAGGTCCGACTGCAAATGGCCCAACTCATTATGGGCCGCCAACAGGCTGAAAGACACACCGGGTCAAAAATTGGCCCAACACTTAAATGGGTCGCTAAAAGCCGAAAGATGTACATCCTGAAAATTGGCCCATCCCTTGAATGGGCCGTTAACAGGCCGAAACCACATCGGGCCGATATTGAGCCCAAATATATAGCGGGCTGTTAACAGGCTCGAACTGATGATGGGCTACAATGGTGTCAAATCGTTAACGGGCCATTGACGGGCCGAATTGGCACATCTCGTATGGGCCGTGGGCTTAAATGGACCTGACACAAGTAGGCCTTATATGGGCCGGCCTACTAATTTTTACTAGGCCATCCTTCTTCACCGGAATGGGCCACTGTTGGGTCGTGCCACGTGTCGACCTATCATAGGCGCCTCCTTTCCAATGAGTGGATGACATCTGTCCCAACGGTGGGCCAACATGTGTTTCCTCTGGCCAATGAGAATTTTACACGTGGAAAATCCCCATTGGTCTGGGCTGTTAACGGGTTATCGGATCCGAAACCGGACCCGATAGCTTAGCAGCGACCCGTTATGGTGGATGCCACGTGTCGGTTACCCTTGACGAAAGCACTTCCGTGATGCGCCATTTATCATCATGGAAGTGTACACTTCCGTGATGATAATTTTGGTAATGTCATGGAACACTTCTACGATAGCACAGGTATGACTATCTTGATTATGTCATAAAATCATTATGGATATACATGCCTGACAAAATACATGACCTACTGTGACAAACACGTATCATCACGGAAGTGCATTTTTTGCAGTGTAACAAGTCATAACATAATTTGGCTCTCTCAAATAGGTGTGTCCATCAAGGATTCATGACACAAAATAAAAAGCAAAACAAACAAAGACTCATATCATACAAGACGCTCCAAGCAGAACTCATAATATGTGACGAATAAAAATATAGTTCCAAGTAAAATACTGATGGTCGTTAGAAGAAAGAGGGGATGCCACTCGGGCATCCCCAAGCTTAGTTGCTTTCTTCTATTTAGATAATAGCTTGGGATGCCATGGGAATCCCCAATCTTAGGCTCTTCTTACTCCTTATTCCTTCATCCATCGTAATATCACTCAAAACTTGAAAACTTCAATCACACAAAACTCAACAAAACCTTTGTGAGATCCGTTAGTATAAGAAAGCAAATCACTACTATAAGTATTGTTGCAAACCCATTCATATTTTATTTTTGCATTATATCTACTGTATTCCAACATTTCTATCGCAAAAAAATTTCAAAGAAAACCATAGAATCATCAAAACAAGCACACAACGCAAAGAAAACAGAATCTGTCAAAAATAGAACAGTTTGTAGCAATCTGAAAACTTCGAATACTTCTGTAACTCCAAAAATTCTGAAAATTAGGACATTGTAGGTAATTTGTATATCAATCTTTTTTAAAAAATTCAGAGCAAAAGCATGTTTCTGTGATTTATGAAAATTGTTTTTCTGGGTGTAGAAGTTTCTGTTTTTCAACAAGATCAAACAACTATCACCCAACATAATCCTAAAGGCTTTGCTTGGCACAAACACTAATTAAAACATAAAAAACACAGTCATAACAGAGGCATAATTGTGCAAACACTGAAGAATAGAAAGAAAAGAACAAAAATAAAATTTATTCATTGGGTTGCCTCCCAACAAGCGCTATTGTTTTACGCCCCTAGCTAGGCATAAGATTTCATCGATGATCACACGAAAGATAATAATTGAAACACAAAGAGAGCATCATGAAAAATGTGACAAACACATTTAAGTCTAACATACTTCCTATGCATAGGAATTTTATAGGAAAACAAATTGTCAAGACAACAAATATAACGAGAACATTGAAAATCTCAACATAACGAGAACTAATTTAGTAACATGAAAATTTCCACAACCATATTTTCCTCTCTCATAAT
The DNA here is from genome assembly GCF_003073215.2 of Triticum urartu. Classification (NCBI taxonomy): domain Eukaryota; kingdom Viridiplantae; phylum Streptophyta; class Magnoliopsida; order Poales; family Poaceae; genus Triticum; species Triticum urartu. The sequence continues at coordinate 192,454,385 of NC_053024.1, read as the reverse complement.
AATTACATGTAGGATCATACTCAAATTCAACAATATAGCTATCATATAAAATTTTCTCTACATGATCCACATGCATGCAAAGTTGACACTCTTCCAAAATAGTGGGATTATCATCAAATAAATTCATGACCTCTATAAGCCCACTTTCATCAAATATTTCACGAGATTGAATACTCTCCAAATATGTGGGATTACTTTTACCTAAAGTTGACGCTCTTCCAAACCAACTTTCAATATTATTGCAAACATATTCATCATGAGGCTTAAATAAATTTTCAAGATCATAAGAAGAATCACCCCAATCATGAGCATTGCAACAAGTAGTGGACATAGCAAAATTAGCATCCCCAAGCTTGGAGTTTTTCATATTATTAGCACAATTGACATTAATAGAATTTATAGTAAAATCATTGCAATCATGCTTTTCATTCAAGGAGCTATCATGAATAACTTCATAAATTTTTTCATCACAATTTTCAGATTCACGAATCTCAAGCAAAACTTCATAAAGATAATCTAGTGCACTCAAATCACTAGCAATTAGTTCATCATAATTGGATCTTTTGAAAATATTAGCAAGTGGATGAGGATCCATATAAATAGATTTTTAGCAAGTGAAGATGCAAGCAAATAGAAGACACATGGCGACGCAAGCAAAGATAGCAAACAAGAGATCGGACGAGAAAAAGGCGAACGAAAAAGAGGGCGAATAAAATGGCAAATTTTTGTGAAGTGGGGGAGAGGAAAACGAGAGGCAAATGGAAAATAATGTAAATTACAAGGAGATGAGATTTGTGATTAGGAACTTGGTAGATGTTGATGATGTCTCGCCGGCAACGGCGCCAGAAATTCCTTTTGATGTCTGCTAGAACTACGTCGGTATTTCCCCAAAGAGGAAGGGATGATGCAGCACAACAACGGTAGGTATTTCCCTCAGTGATGAGACCAAGGTTATCGAACCAGTAGGAGAACCACCCAATACCACGTAAACAACTCATGCACACCAAGAACAAATACTTGCAACCTGACGTAAGAGAGGGGTTGTCAATCCCTCACGGGTAAAAAGATAGATAAAATTGTAGTAGATTGGATAAATAGATCTCGGGGGAACAGGAGAAAAAATAAATAAATAAAATTGTAGCAAGGTATTTTTGGATTTTTGGATTAATAGATCTGAAAATAAAAGCAAATAAAAATAGACCGCGAAGGCAAATATAATAAAGAGACCCAGGGGGCGTAGATTTCACTAGTGGCTTCTCTTGAGAAAAATAGCATACGGTGGGTAAACAAATTATTGTTGGGCAAATGATAGAACTTAAAATAATCATGACGATATCCAGGCAATGATCATTATATAGGCATCACGTCCAAGATTAGTAGACCGACTCCTGTCTGCATCTACTACTATTACTCCACACATCGACCGCTATCCAGCATGCATCTAGTGTATTAAGTTCATGGAGAAACAGAGTAATGCAATAGGAACGATGAAATGATGTAGACAAAATCTATTTATGTAGAAATAGACCCCATCTTGTTATCCTTAATAGCAATGATACGTACGTGTCGATTCCCCTTCTGTCACTAGGATCAAACACCGTAAGATCGAACCCATCACAAAGCACCTCTTCCCATTGCAAGATACATAGATCAAGTTGGCCAAACAAAACCCAAATATCAGAGAAGAAATATAAGGCTATAAGCAATCATGCATATAATAGATCAAAGAAGACTCAAATAACTTTCATGAATAAACAGATAGATCTTATCATAAACTCAAAGTTCATCGGATCCCAACAAACACACCTCAAAAAGGGTTACATCATATGGATCTCCAAGAGATCATTGTATTGAGAATAAAAAGAGAGAGAGGAAGCCATCTAGCTACTATCTACGGTCCTGTATGTCTACAATGAACTACTCACGCATCATCGGAGAGGCACCAATAAGGATGATGAACCCCTCCATGATGGTGTCTAGATCGGATATGGTGGTTCTAGAACTTGCATCGGCTGGAATAAAATTTCGTTGACTCCCCTATGATTTCTGGAATATTGGGGTATTAATATAGCAAAGAGGCGGTGCGAGAGGCCATCGAGGTGGGCACAACCCACCTGGGCACGCCTTGGCCCCCAGGTGTGCCCTGGTGGGTTGTCCTCCCCTGAGAGCACCCCTCTGGTATTTCTTCGGCCCATCTGGTGTCCTCTGGTCCAGAAAAAATTCACAAAAAGTTTAGCTGCGTTTGGACTCCATTTGGTATTGGTTTCCTGCGATGTAAAAAATAAGCAGAAAACGGCAACTGGCACTGGGCACTATGTCAATAGGTTAGTACCAAAAATTATATAAAATGATTGTAAAACATTCAAGAATGATAATATAACAGCATGAAACAATCAAAAATTATAGATATATTGGAGACGTATCAAGAGTACAGGCGTCCTCATGACCATCGTGCCACAGCGTACTTCATGACAAGGACTGTGGTGGCGGTGGAGGAGGAACAAGAAGCGGTGGCCATGGAGGTGGAAGAAGAAGTTGCGGTGGCGATGGTTGTAAGTGTGCTGGAGTCAGGACACCGAAGCATGCCAATTGATCTGGACTCCGTCGAGGAAGAAGAGACGATGGTGCGGCTTGAGGAGAAAAACAAGGACAAGGGCACCCGCCGCTCCAAGCGCCTCGAGGGTCGTCGAGGCTAATATCTATGACTAATGTGTAAGATTTATCCCCAATACTGCGTCATCCTTGTACGCAATCCCGATCGGTAACCTCAAATCTAATCTATCGGTACTACGAACTCATGATGATGTCATGATCACTCCTATGGCAATGTACACTGATTCCCCATTCTCGCAACGAGGATCGAACCTAAATGCGGATAGAATGCCAATGAGTAAGTGAGGTGGTGAAAAAAGTGGTTACCGCCATTGCCGTGCCGGAGGTAATGATGCGGATGGCCTTGTAGGGGCCGGATGTCGCCTTGCTGTTCTCCGATCTGCTTCACGCCGCCTCCATCGCCATCGGTGGGAGTGGTGATAGGGGAGAGGGAGCAGTGAGGGCAATCACTACTGGCGCTTCGGGAAGCAACGCGGCTTCACGAGCGTGGCTCAACGCGTGTAGTCCCCACCGCCCACGTGCATTGCGCAGGCCTGGCTTTGAAGAAATTGTTGATTCAAGTGTTCCCAACAAAACAGGTCCAGAGGTGTTTTAAAATTCATGCGATACAGACCCAATGGTATGTATAGACAACCAAACAGGCCACAAATTTTTTGCACGAATCTGATTGACAGAAATGCAGGCTACCAAACACGCCCTTGGAGATGCTCTAAGGAGGGCCACATAGTCGAGGATTCCAGCCTCCACCGAGCATGGGTGTGATGGGATCCACCACTTCAACTAGGAGCAGTGCGGTGGCTGCGGTTTGATCGGTCCCTGACTGGCGGCGTGACTTTGTGCGGTGGGTGAAGGCGAGCAGCCGAGCTGCTCTTCCAGCTCGTCCTCCATGCTCGCCGTCGTGGAGGAGCCAGATCCAGCTGCCGATGAGCCCTCCAGCTAGCAGTCCTGTCCCACACGCCCCAATCTCTATTTGTCCTCCTCAGCTTGGACAAACGAGAAACGGATAAGGGAAGGTGCTAATAGCCCGGAAGAGATAAGTTTATTATTATCATTTTTCTACTTTTTAAACACAGTGAAGATGTAGAAGTTCATACAAACACACATGTGCTCATTTTTATGAACGCACATATTCTATCCTTATGAACATCTTTGAAAGACTGAGTCGACACATCATCTTGAGATTGACGAAGTCACAATCGCCTTCATAGTCGATAGGAATGTCTTCTTTCATTGAACACACACTGCCGAAAGGCATGAAATAAATTCAGAAAAATACAAGCACCGGTGTCAAGTCTAGAACTCGAGATACCCATTACTGGGTAAGGGCTTATAGGTGAACTCATATTAGTGGTGGGCGCACTCTAGCACCCGCCACTAGTATTCCGAATAATTACCAGTGGCAGACGCAAAAGCGCGCCTGGCACTGCTATTTGCTTACCAATGGCACTGGTAATAGGTGTCCAGACTATTAGTTTAATTCATGTACAAATTCTTTAATAAACAGGATATACCATGGGAAGAAATGGTATGGGATACTTATTACTCTGATGGATCTGTGCCCACATATCCAACCAGAGTTGGGTCTTTTTGGTGGAGGGACTGTTGTGCTATACTACAAGATTTTAAAGAAATGACAATCTGTAAATGAAAGTGCGTTATATCGACTAGAGGGGGGGTGAATAGGCGATTTTTATGAAAGTCTTCAGAACATAGAAGTTTTGAAGACAAACGATAAAATTAAACCTATTACCAAGCAGCGGAAGGTAGACTACACTAGGCAAACCATAGTCAAGTATTCAATGAAGTGAAAGCACAAAGACTAATAGCAGCTAGGTAGTAAGGATCAGGTAGGAAGATATTGTGAAGCCAAACAGAACACGCAGTCACTCAGTGAAGACAAATGATAGAGCAAACATACAATGAATTCACAAGGAGTAACAGTAAGTAAAGTGAAGTGAAGATGAAACCAGTGACTCATTGAAGACAATGATTTGTTGAACCAGTTCCAGTTGCTGTGACAACTGTACGTCTGGTTGGAGCGGCTAGGTATTTAAACCTTAGGACACACAGTCCCGGACACCTAGTCCTGAACACGCAGCTCAGGACACCCAGTCCTCACCGTATTCTCCTTGAGCTAAGGTCACATAGACCTCGCCCAATCACTCTGGTAAGTCTTCAAGGTAGACTCCCAAACCTTCACAGACTTCATTCACTGGCAATCCACAATGTCTCTTGGAAGCTCAGAACGCGACGCCTAACCGGCTGGAGGATGCACAGTCCTCAAGTGTAATAAGTCTTCAGATCACACAGGCAAGAAGACTTAAGTGATGCCCAATTCTCTCTGGCTCTGGTGGTTAGGGCTTTATCCTCGCAAGGAATTCTCTCTCAAAGGCTTCGAGGTGGGTTGCTCTCAAACGACAAAAGTCGTGCTTTCAATCTGAGCAGCCAACCGTTTATGGTTGTAGGGGGTGGGCTATTTATAGCCACTTGGCAACCCGACCTGATTTGTCCGAAATGACCCTGGGTCACTAAGGAACTAACACGTGTTCCAACGGTCAGATTTCAAACTCACATGGCAACTTTACTTGGGCTACAAGCAAAGCTGACTTGTCCGACTCTGGACAAGATTCGCTCTCATAGTCTTCACTCGAAGACATAGGTTTTTGGTTTAGGCATCACTTCAGTCATTCTGACTGGTTCTCTTGGACCCCACTTAACAGTACGGTGGTTCCTATGACTCAACACAAAAGAAAAAGAACTACGAAAGATCTAAGTCTTCGAGCTCCATAGGCTTCATATAGTGTCTTCTCTTGTCATAGTCTTTAATGTGAATATCTTCATATACCACCTTTGACTTCAATGTCTTCATACAGTTTTAGGGGTTATCTCTAGTAGTAAAACCGAATCAATGAGGGACTTCTACCTGTGTTATCCTGCAATTCTTACAAACACATTAGTCCCTCAACTAGGTTTGTCGTCAATACTCCAAAACCAACTAGGGGTGGCACTAGATGCACTTACAATCTCCCCCTTTTTGGTGATTGATGACAAACTAGTTGAAGTTTTCAATGGGGAATATAATCTGTGAAATTGTAAAGGATAAGGAATTGTCTTCATAAGTTGCAAGGGCTCCCCCTGAAGATGTGCATATAAGTTAATTTGCTTTTGGAATGCAAATGCACATGGCAGGTTGTACTTGTGGAGATCCACTTCAACTTATGATGACAATCCACTATGCATGTGAAAGTATATGAAGATAATGACATGCATAATGGAAAATGGACATCTGCAGGATGAGCTAAGTGCGGAATTTATCGTCGCACATGCGGAATTTATATTCGCAAAACAAGGTGGCAAATAAGTAGCAGACGACCATCTAGTTTAAGTGTTACAACTCATAAGAACCAAATGTAGCAAAAACGAGAGTTGTAAGCACGAAGCAAAATATAAAGCACCCACCCATATGGACCCGCTTGAAGACTATCAATCTCATATGCTTCTCCCCCTTTTGTCAGTAATGACCAAAAAGGTTTGAAGACATAGAGCCTCTACTCATTCCCATGAGGAGTAGGTGAAGTAGCAGGGTTGTTGGTGTTTTTTGGCGGTGCAGAAGAGCTTGGAGGTGCTGAAGGAGGTGGCGGTGAAGTAGCATCGTCTTCTTCCTCAATAATTCTGGCAGTCACTGTGGCAGCAGAGGAAGAGAACTCAGAGTCTTCAAGGGATGGAGTTCCTAGCAGCACAGCCCTTCGAGGAGGTGTGGAGTCAAACTTGAATCTCTCAGAGAAGCCATCCTCTTGAAGATCAGCTTCAGAACACATCATCGTGAGCCCTTTCCATGTGCGGCGACAGGTTTCATGGGCAACGAAAGCATTCTTGGTGGCAATATTTCGAGTGTGATTAACATCCACCAAGAGGTTTTTCATCTGACGCTTCAGCCAGTCATGATGCCTATCCTGTTTCTGATGTAGAGCCACAAGAAGCTCTCGGTCATTGAGAACACGAGTGCGCTTCTTGGGTCTTGGAGCAGTGGCACTGTTAGTGGCTTCAGTGGAAGCAGGGTGTGGTGCACGTGTAGTGCCAGCCAAAGGATACACCCGAGAAACTGCTTCAACGCCTTCAACGTTCTGAGTAAAACTCTGATGGTCTGCATTCTGATGACTTAGAGGTTGCTTGGTAGGCTCAGAATATATGGCTTCAGTAGACATGTCCACGTCAGGCAAGAAGATCTGATGGTTGCGGGCTGAGGGCTGATACGAGATGGCGGAGTGTAGCTTGATCAGCCGCATGACCCAAGGGGCATAGAACTTCAAACCAAACAGATCAATGCCTGATGCAGCAAGTTGGCGTATGAAGAAGTCATGTGCATTAAAGCATTTGCCATGAAGTATATAGAAGACCAAAGTCTTCATTGCACCCTGAAGCTTGGCATTTGGAGAGTGCCCTTTGATAGGCCAGAGAGTTCGCCTGATGATGTGATAGATGGTTCTGGGCAGGTACTCAAGGTCTTCAACGAAGAAATCTGTGGGATAAGCAGCATCTTGGGGCAATGGCTTCATCATGCTGAGCATTTGACTCATATCAGATTCTGGCCGCTGAAAGATGCTCTCAATAGCTTCAGCATGCAGCTGACATCCTTGCTCAAAGAGATCGCCAGGAGTGGGCAAGACAGTGAGCTCAATGATGTCAAATGCATTGGCTTCGTGATGAACGTTGCCAGTCATCCACTCCAGGACCCAAGTCTTCGGATCTCTGTTGTACCCTTTGATGTGAAGTGTGGCATAGAATTGTAGCAGCAGCTCTTCATTCCAATGCTCTTCATCAGTAACAAACTGCAGCAGACCCACTTGCTTGAAGCAATCCAACGCTTCTTCTAGACAGGGCAGACCAGCTATAGCTTCAACGTCAAGGCGCTTGTGTGGGAAGATGTGACCTTGGTTGTAAAGAATGCAAGAGTAATAGCTTCGCTGAGGATAGCTCCAGAACCAATCAGATGATATCCTTTCCCTTGAGTAGGGGTTCCTGGAGCTATTGAAGAACGTGTTGTCTGCCCTGAAGCCATTGATGTTGAAGGATCTAGGTGCTGATGCAGGACCTGGAAACCTTGGCAGTCTTGGAATTGGCTTCTGGACCTGAGGTCTATGCTCAACATGATAGTTGACTTGGGGACCAGCAGCAGACTCAGGAACAGAAGTGGCGGGATCAGTGGCTTCGCTGTCTTCTGAAGCTTTTGCTGGGGAGGGCTCCACATTAGCTTCATTGGTGGTTGTGGCAGCCTCACGATTTTCATCCTCCACTTGACTAGCTGGAGGGTCGGTCACAAGCACATTCTCCTGGAGAACTGCTTCTTGGTGGAACAGGGGAGTGGGATCTTGTGGTACTTCTTCTTCTGCGGCTGTTGCAGCCGGAATGTCTTTAGCAGAGACTTGAGGCCTTGGACCTTTGCGAAGCCTGCGGAGCGCAGACGACGCCTGTGGAGTTGGAGTGAGCTGGGCCTCATAGTCTTCTTCCTCTTGTGGGAGATCCCCCCATGAAGCATCCTGTGCAATTGGCGTCAGTGGACGACCAATGCTGATGAGTTCGCTGTTTTCAAACTGAGGAAGGACTGCATCATCTTCTACATTGTCATGATGACCAATGTCTTCAGCAGTGATGGGATCAGCTGCTGGAATGTCTTCAGCTTCAGGAGCCTCTGTGGAAGCAGGCTCATGAACTGTCAGTTGACGTTCTGCGTCAGGATGAACCATAGAAATGGGTTCAACTATCAAGGGCTCTGTGGGAGCAGCCCGAGCTTTCTTGGTCTTCCTCTTCTTCTTGGAGGGGGCAGTAGGAGAGGCTTCAGAGTGTTTCCTCTTCCTGGCTTCAGCCTCAGCAGTCCTTGTCTTCTTGAGCTCTGAAGCTGTTGACCGGCTTTTTGGCTTCGAGCCAATCAGTCTAGTTGGGAAGACAATTGGAACTGCTTCTTGCCTTGGTGCATCAGGTTCAGCCGTAGCAGGCTTCTTCTTCTTCTTTGCGGCCATTCTGGGGTCGATGCCAGGACGCCCAAGCGCCTTGCGCTTCTCAGCCTCATTATAGGCTTGCACACATCTGTCAGCCAGAGTCTTCATGCGCTCACGCAAACCCTGGGCTTCTGCACGCTTCTTCACAAAGGCTTCCTTGAGCTCATGCATCATTGTCTTGAAGTTCTTCACTTCTTGCACGCTGAGCTTGGCCATATGCTTCTTGAACTGAGCCTTTTCATAGTCAATCTTCTGCTTCAGTTCAACAATGCGTTGGGCAATAGCAAGTTCTAAAGCAATGGCGCCTTGGAAGGTGACACTGAGGCCAATGGGTAGCTGCAGATCTTCAAAGCTGATGTTTGGCGTGTCAAACCACTCGTCAATGAAGTTGTGGATGATGGTGACATCAAAGAGAGGCAGATCATTGAAGATTTCTGCTTCTTCTTTGCTCTTGATGAGTTGCTCAAGAGCGTCATCTGCAAGATCTTCATCACTTGACAGATCAATGTCGTCGTTGCGCAGAATGGCAGCAGCTGTTAGCTCTTTGCCAGTGTGAGACAGAGGCATCTTGGCCTTCTGGGGCTTGGAGACGCGTGAAAAGTCTTCAGACTGCACACTGTCTTCAGGAGGTGCAGTTGCCAATGGCTTCGCCCTTGAGATTTTTGGTGAAGGGGCCGGCTTTGAAGCTTTTGGCTTCTTCAACTGCTTTGGCTTCGGAACTGCAGGCGCGTCATCAGACTCAGTGTCAGCTGCAGGCTCATTCACTGCAGTCCCTTGAACCAAGATGTAGGTGATGAGGCCTTCAAGGTTGGCAAAAGGACCGATGAAATTGGGTTCTGCATGTCGTGTGCCATCTGCCCTTGGAGATGAGGACCAGGGTTGAAGTCTAACCCAAAAGTCTTTTTGTTCTGCTTCGCTGAGTTCTGAGCAAACTGGAAGTTGCGCTTGAACAGATTGTCGTCACGACACCATAGCAGTGACGACGAGTGTGCATCAGCAGGCTGTGGTCCACGGACCATGCATGGATAGAAGCCTTGAGCAATGGCTTCATCTCTGGACCTGGGTAGAAGATTCTTGAATAGGATGTCACCCCACGGTCTCTTGATGGCATTTTTCTCAGCATACTCCTGAGTCACAAATCTGTATTTGAACCATTGTTCTGCCCAATATCTTCGAATCCATTGGATTCGGATCTTGCGCTGACTGTAATCCTCTTCAGGATCTATCTTGTACATTTCTGAGAGTTCATCTGGCAGATCTCTGGAGGTCTCACCACGATGCTTTCTGCCACCCTTCCTTGCTGCTTTCTCTGAAGCCATAAACTTTAACTTGAAAGGGTTCAAGACGTTCAAAGGCTTCAAAGGTTTTCGTTTGCTGGACCAACAAGAACTGGCTTCGGGAGAATTTATGTGATGCTGTAAGAATTCTGCAAATGAATGCAGACTATGAGAACCAAAGGATTCTCCCATGGACATGTACCTGTGACAGCATTAAGGTGCGACGGAAGGGGAAGAGGTCATATGCATTCTCAGAAGATTTTGAAGATAAATCTGTTTAGAAGACATTGACCTCATCGTGCGAAGACATTCACTCATAGATAAGAAGTTGGTTCCAGATTTGTATGAATCCACAGATCAGTACAAGTGAGGAATCTAACTACTTTGTGAAGCACAAATATATACTAGGCATGTTATGAGATGCAGTATGAGAGAGATCTAGCTTGTGTGAACAGAAACTGCTTGTGGTAGAAAGTGACAGATCAATAGGATCAATGGTGCTGTAAAAAGGGAGTTTTAATTTACCACACTGAGAACTGCTAAACGGAGTGGGAGATGAGGCCGAGCAGTTCACTCTTCCGTGCCCTAACTTGGCGACGGAGGACACCTACGGCGATGGCGGAGAGGACGATGTCCGCGGTCGGCGTGAAGACGGCGTCGGAGAGGTTGCGGCAGAGAAGCGCTTCGTCGCCGGCATCGTCGAGAGCTAGCGGTGGCGCTAGGGTTCGTGCGAGGGTGGAAGAAGAGATAATGACCGCTGTGAGTGTGTATTTATAGGCACAGGGGCGGCACTGTGCTATTACACAGGTGTCCCTGGCGATTCGCATCTGAGGAACATGTGACCATTATGCGGAATTTGGGGGTTTGTTCCACGTCCCACGCACGCCTGGATTGTCGGGTGGTCATTCCTACTTCTCCGGATTTCATGTGGAGGAATGAGCATTGAAAACGGACTTAATGGTTGTCTCTGTATCTTCTGCTGACAAGGACGCAGAGAAGACATTCGACAGTTTCAATAGAATGCATATGACTTGGAGAGATAGAGTTTGAGATAGAAAGCATAGAGAGGTTAGGGTCCGATCACATTCACTTAGTTCAAAATATTCAACACGAAGACATAGCTATAAGTGAATGTTGTAGAGGATAGAACACTAGTATATATATATATATATCTATAATCAACATAGTGAAGATAATCATGAGAATATGTTGAGATCGAAGCCAAACCAAATGTGAAGACATTGCAAGGTAACGCCATGAGTGAAACACTTCAAAATAGAATGTTTGGTGGTGGCGTTACCCACCGTATAGGAAGTATTAGACCCAGACATGGCGCACAATTATCGTGGCGCTCCGAAGTCAAATTCCACATTAATGTATTCACACTTAGAATGTATGTCTTCATTGATTGAAGATATACTTTACTGTGTGTGTTGCACATCCAAGTCATCAATATGCATAAGGGTTAGGATGTGTGCCTGATCACAGGACATTTGAGGATTCCGGGATATTTAGCTCACACCGTAACTTGCAAAACCTCTTCTCATCCAAGGGCTTGGTGAAGATATCTGCCAATTGCTCTTCAATGTTGACATGTATGATATCAATGTCTTCCTTCACAACATGATCTCTGAGAAAGTGATGACGAATTTCAATGTGCTTTGTCTTCGAGTGCTAAACTGGGTTGTTGGCAATCTTGATGGTGCTTTCATTGTCACAGTAAAGTGGCACTTGCTTCAGATGAATGCCATAGTCCTTGAGTGTTTGCTTCATCCACAGAAGCTGAGCGCAGCAAGATCCAGCAGCAATGTATTCAGATTCAGCAGTGGAGAGAGATACACAGTTCTGCTTCTTTGAAGACCAACATACAAGTGATCCTCCCAGAAAGTGACATGTGCCTGATGTAGACTTGTGATCAACTTTGTCACCAGCATAATCAGCATCCGAGAATCCAACCAGATCAAACTTTGAGCCCTTTGGATACCATAATCCTAGAGTTGGGGTGTGAGCCAAATATCGAAGAATTCGCTTCACAGCTAAGTGATGTGACTCCTTTGGTGCCGCTTGAAATCGAGCACACATGCAAACACTAAGCATAATATCTAGCCTAGATGCACATAGATAAAGTAAAGAACCAATCATGGAGCGGTATACCTTTTGATCTAACTCTTTACCATTGTCGTCAGGACCCAGATGATGTTTGGCTGGCATTGGTGTTGTGAAGCCTTTGCAGTCCTGCATACCGAACTTCTTCAGGCAATCTTTGAGATACTTCTCTTGAGATATAAAGATGCCATTGCGTTGTTGTCGTATTTGAAGACCGAGGAAGAACTTTAGCTCTCCCATCATAGACATCTGATATTGCTCTTGCATCATATATCCAAACTCTTCACTGTACTTCTGATTGGTGCAGCCGAAGATAATGTCATCCACATATATTTGGCACACAAACAGTTCACCATCATATGTCTTTGTGAAAAGAGTGGGGTCTAGGGAACCAGGTATGAAGCCTTTGCTCTTCAGGAAGTATTTGAGTGTGTCATACCAGGCCCGAGGGGCTTGTTTGAGGCCATATAGTGCCTTGTTGAGCTTGTATACCATGTCAGGATGTTTTGGATCTTCAAAGCCAGGCGGTTGTGCAACATACACTTCTTCTTCAATCTTGCCATTGAGAAAGGCACTCTTCACATCCATTTGATATAGAAGTATGTTATGATGATTTGCATAGGCCAGCAGTATGCGTATGGCTTCAAGTCTAGCCACAGGAGCAAATGTTTCATCGAAGTCAATGCCTTCCACTTGAGTATATCCTTGAGCAACGAGACGAGCTTTTTTTCTGACAACTTGACCATGCTCATCTTGCTTGTTGCGGTATATCCATTTGGTGCCTATTATATTGTGCTTCCGTGGATCAGGACGCTTAACCAGTTCCCATACATTATTCAGCTCAAACTGTTGAAGCTCTTCTTGCATAGCTTGAATCCATTCAGGTTCCATGAAGGCTTCTTCAACTTTCTTGGGTTCTCCTATTGAGACGAATGCGAAGTGCCCACAGAAATTTGCTAGCTGAGTTGCCCTTGAACGAGTGAGTGGACCAGGTGCATTGATGCTATCAATTATTCTTTCAATCTGCACTTCATTGGCAACGCGAGGATGTACAGGGCGAAGACTTTGCTCTTGCTGTTCATTGTCGTTGTTGGAAGGAATGTCTTCAGGCTGAGCATTGTCTTCATGTTGATCAGGTGCTGAAATGATAAGTTCTTCTTCAGGATGAGCTTCAGAAGGTATAATTTCTCCAGTTCCCATTAGCTTGATTGATTCACTGGATGGAACTTCATCTAGCACATTTGACAACTGCTCTCTTTGCGAACCGTTGGTCTCATCGAACCACACATCCACTGTTTCAACCACTTTGTAATGAAAAAGATTGAAGACTCTGTAGGAGTGCGAATCCTTTCCATATCCAAGCATAAAACCCTCATGTGCTTTTGGTGCAAATTTTGAGGTGTGATGTGGGTCCTTGATCCAGCACCTTGTGCTAAATACTCTGAAGTAACTGACATTTGGCTTCTTGCCAGTAAGGAACTCATAAGATGTCTTGTTCAGTAGCTTGTGAAGATAAACATGATTGATTGTATGGCATGCAGTATCAATGGCTTCGGGCCAGAATTTTCTTGGTGTCTTGTATTCGTCTAGCATCGTTCTGGCCATCTCAATTAGTGTTCTGTTCTTGCGTTCGACGACGCCATTCTGCTGTGGCGTGTACGGGGCTGAGAATTCATGTGTGATGCCCAATGTATCGAGATATGTATCAAGGCCAGTGTTCTTGAATTCAGTGCCATTGTCACTTCTGATGTGCTTTATCTTGACGCCAAAATTGTTCATAGCTCGATTGGCGAAGCGTCTGAAGACATCCTGCACTTCAGTCTTGTAAAGGATTATGTGCACCCAAGTATATCTAGAATAATCATCAACAATAACTTTCGGTGTACTAGAGTAGGGGTACCTTAGTATCCCGAACTTGTGCACGGGCAGGCGCAGCATCCCGCGGCAAGGCTTGCCGGGTGACCTCCAAGATCCTCCGTGGTTCCTTTGAAGACCATTCAAGAGCAAAGTACTCAAACCAAGGCCCCGGCAAGAGGAGCTGGCCGGGAAGGAAACAAAACCCCGGCAAGAGGAGCTTGCCGGGAAGGCCAACCAAGGCATACCAAGAAAACTTGCCGCGACGCGCCACGCGTCCCGGCAAGGCCCGGTGAGCGACAAGCTCCCGAATACGACAAGACGACGACCGCGGCAAGGAGCTTGCCGCGGGAAACCCCCACTTCATGCTCGCGCTCCAGCACACCCGCCGACGTGTCGCTCTAGGACCCTCCCAAGCACACGTGGCAGGAGGCCGTGCAGCTAGGGGTGCGCGGTGGCAAGCAGGCGCTGACAAGATAACCATCGTGGCAAACGGTGGCGTCCCTAGCGGTCCCTTTCGGTACTGTTTAGGCGACACAGACGGGCAATTAATGCCCTTGTCCCCTGCCGCCAGGGTTAGGTATGATACACTGTAACAGGTAGCTGTGCCTACCACAGCACCTTTCCATTTTTGCCCTTTACATCCGTTGCCACCTGTCGGTAACCCCTTGAGCATATAAAAGGAGGCTCGTGTGCAACGGGGGAAGGGGGGGAGCCAGTTCGAACACTCACGCTCGGTCCTGCTAGCCGCTGGTGTGTACTGTAGCACTCCGCGCTCCCGAGCTAGAAATCAATACAAAACCACAAAGCAGGAGTAGGGTTTTACGCATCCGTGCGGCCCGAACCTGGGTAAATCGCTCGCGTGCTTCGCCTCGATTTGCTCTTCGCGCGACCTCCGCCCCCGGCGAACCGAAAGGGACCCGGCCCGCCGGTCCCATAGGTGCCCGCGGATCAGTACCCCGACATCTTTGGCGCGCCAGGTAGGGGGCGTCGAAGTTGTGTGAACCAGATCCGGCGTTCCCGCGAGCTAGATCTTCATCATCTTCATCAACATGCCGCCGAAGAAGAAAGTTTCGGAGGCAGCTGCTCCGTCCGCGCCGAGACAGCCACCGCCGGAGCAAACGGTTGGTGGGGCAGGCACCGGCGGAAGGACACGCGTCGACGAGGGAACTCACGGTGCTGCCAGGTCCCAGGACAAGGCTGCGCTGCCCATCGGCGGCGTAGCTGGCTCCCACAATGACCGGGCACACTCCAAGACCTCGGCGTCCGTGCATGCACCGCGCCCATCTCAGGAGGCGCGGGACCGGCAGCGTCATGGTACTCACGGTACCATGCGTTCGCTAGATCAAGATCGAGCTGGTGGATCTCGGAGCGCTCAGGACCACCATGCACGTCAACCTGCTGGCGCGAGCGAGACACGGTCGCCTGGACGAGATACCGCTCCTTCTAACGTAGTTAGAAGTCCGAGCATATCCTGCTCCTCACACCGTTCGCCACCGCCACCCGCCACCGCAGCAGAAGCTTTGGCACGAGCTCAGCTGCTCCTAGACTACCCTCCAGCGGCGGACAAGATCGACGACTAGAGAGCCACTATCCAGAGTCTCATCGGCTTCGCCAACGGAGACACTCCACGGTAGCCGAGCACGTCTCAGCCGCGGCAAGCCAGCCAGGCACGAGCCGGAGACGACAAGACTGGTGGGGGTGCAACTACTATGCACTCTCCACCCCGAAGGCCAAGATCGCCGACTCGCCGGGTCCACCTCGACAGCGACTCCACCGCGTCGTCAGATCCGCGAGCTCGTCGCGATCAGCGCCGAGTTCTTCAAGAATGACAACAAGAAGACGCTCGTACTCGCATCGAGCGCCGGAGAGAAGCGCGGCGTCAATCAGACCAGCGTGCTGGGCCCTCTGCTGACATGCATGCGCCAGGGGAACCAGGCGACTTGCCGTACGCGGTAGGTTGCCCTGCGTTCACTCGTGAGCTGCGGCAAGTCCAGTGGCCCAGTACGAAGAATTTCAAACCAGATGTACCAGAGAAGTACGACGGCAAGTCGCATCCGTCGGAGTTCCTCAGCATCTACACCATCGCGGTGCAGGCTGCTGGAGGGCGGGACGATAAGATCCTTGCCAACTACTTCCCGTTGGTGCTCAAGCCCAACGTCAGGTCCTGGCTCATGCACTTGCCGGACAACTCCATATCCTCCTGGGCTGATCTATGCCATCAGTTTGTCGGCGCCTTCACAGGCGGCCACAAACCTCATGGCCAAGAGAGTGATCTTCATCTGCTCGTCCAGAAGGAAGGAGAGCCCCTGCGCAAGTACATCCAAAGGTTCAGCCGTGTACAGCACAACATCCCAAATATCCACCCTGCCGCGGTAATCAGCGCGTTCCATCAGAACATGCGTAACCGCAGGATGCGGGAGGAGATGGCGATGTGCAAGATTCGGGACGTCAGCGAGCTATATGCCCTGGCCGACAAGTGTGCCCGCGCTGAGGAAGGGAGGAAATTCCCCGGAGAAAGCACTGGAGCAGGGGGATCTGACAGTGAGGATGCCGCCCCGGCAAAGAAAAACCGGCGGCGCAACAACAGGAAGAAGCAGAACAAAGAGGTGCTGGTCGTTGAGCAGTCCGGCAGCGACGGCGGCGCCAAGCGAGCCAAGGTCAGTAGCTCCGGCAAGGAGGTTGCCACATGCACCAACTGCCAGGCTGTGGCGGCCGCCGACAAGCAAGACGGCTCCGACAACCAATACTGTAAGATTCACCGCACCAAGGGCCATGACCTCCAGAGCTGCAAGAAAGTCGAGAAGCTTGTCCAGCAGCAAAAAGCTGAGTACGAGCGGCGCGACAAGGAGAGGGCCCAAGGGGGTGCTGGAGAATCCGGCAAGAAGCGCGCCGGACGGGGAGGACACCGCGGCAAGGCCAAGCAGCGGCAAGGAGACAGACCTCCCTGCGGCTGCGACAACGATGAAGATGACGACGACGAAGACATGGATGATGTTGAGACCGGTGAACAGGAGTTTCAGAAAGCCACAGAGGTCTTGTGCGTTGACGGCGGTTCTTCTCTGCACACTTCACACCACCAACTCAAGCAGTGGGCGCGGGAAGTCAATGCAGCGGAACCACCTGTCGAATCGCGCAAGCTTCTGAAATGGTCCAGCACGCCTATCATCTTTGACATTGAGGACCACCCTGATCGCACAACTGCGGTCGGGTGCCTGCCGATGTTGGTTTCACCAACTATCCGCAACCTCAAGGTCACTAAGATGTTAGTTGACGGCGGGGCCGGCTTGAACCTGATCTCCTCCGCTGTACTCCAGAAACTCCAAACCCTGACAGCGAGCTCGAAGAGACCGGCACATTCCAAGGAATCAATCCGGGAAGGAGCAAGCCGAAGGGGAAGGTCACGCTGCCGGTAACATTTGGCAGCGAGCTAAACTTCAGGACTGAGAAGGTCACATTCGACGTTGCCGATATCCCATTTCCCTACAATGGGATACTTGGCCGTCCAGCACTCGCCAAGTTCATGGCAGCCTCTCACTACGCATATAACATGCTGAAGATGCCAGGCCCGATAAGCGTCATTTCTGTCCCTGGCGACAAGAAGGATGCTCTTATCTGTGCCGACAAGATCTACCGGGAAGCAGCAGCCACGGCAGATCGCAATCCACTTGCCGCTGAAGCTCCTGGGGGGAAGAAGACCAAGTCCGGCAAGAGTTCTGATGCCCACTCCGGCAAGCGCACCTCTTCGGAGTGCTGCGCTGCCGTTGAGGACGCACCATCGAGCTCCACCGGCAAGTGCAAGAAGACGATGGCAGCTCCGCCAGAGACGAAGAAGGTACCCGCCAAGGAGGACGGCACTGGTGGTACCTTCACCATCAGTGCCACGCTTGACCCTAAATAGGAAAGCGCGCTCGTTACTTTCCTGCGGGCGAATGTCGACGTGTTTGCATGGCAGCCGTCTGACATCCCCGGTGTTCCCAGGAAAGTGATTGAGCACCACCTTGCCGTTTGTCCTCATGCGCGGCCCGTCAAGCAGAAAGTCAGG
This sequence comes from Triticum urartu, assembly GCF_003073215.2. Taxonomy (NCBI): domain Eukaryota; kingdom Viridiplantae; phylum Streptophyta; class Magnoliopsida; order Poales; family Poaceae; genus Triticum; species Triticum urartu. The sequence continues at coordinate 192,436,494 of NC_053024.1, read as the reverse complement.
AAGCAGGCAGTACAGCGCCAAGAATTCATTGCAGAAGAGATCAAGAAACTGGAAGCAGCAGGCCTTGTCAGAGGAGTGCTCCATCCCACGTGGTTGGCCAATCCTGTAGTCGTGCGCAAGGCAAACGGGAAATGGAGGCTTTGTATCGATTTTACCGATGTTAACAAAGCTTGTCCCAAAGACCCATTTCCTTTGTTGCGCATTGACCAGATTGTTGACTCCACAGCCGGATGTGATTTGCTCTCATTTCTTGACGCATACTCAGGATATCATCAGATCTTCATGGCAGAAGAGGATGAGGAGAAGACCGCATTTATTACTCCATGTGGCACGTACTGTTTCGTACGGATGCCTTTCGGATTAAAAAATGCTGGTTCGACATTTGCAAGAGTAGTCCATGTTGCTCTTGAGCCGCAAATACACAGAAATGTGGAAGCCTACATGGATGATATAGTGGTCAAGAGCAAGGACAGAGCAACCCTGATTCAAGATTTAGATGAGACCTTTGCAAATCTGCGCAAGATCAGCCTCAAGCTCAACCCAGAGAAGTGTGTGTTTGGGGTTCCCTCCGGCAAGCTTCTCGGGTTCTTCATGTCTCAGCGGGGAATTGAAGCCAATCCCGACAAGATCAAGGCCATTGAGCAGATTGAAGCACCAAGGCGCATCAAGGATGTACAAAAACTTGCCGGTTGCGTGGCTGCTCTCAGCAGGTTTATCTCTCGGTCTGCTGAGCGCGCCCTGCCGTTTTTCAAATTATTGAAAAAGGCAGGTCCAATGAAATGGACTCCGGAAGCGGAGGCTGCGCTGCAAGACCTGAAGAGATACCTGTCCTCCCCTCCAATACTTGTCGCACCTAAACCGCAAGAGAAGTTGCTGCTGTACGTAGCGGCGACCAATCAAGTGGTTAGTGCTGCGTTAGTAGCAGAGAGGGAGGCAGATGATGAGCCAGCAACCGCGGCAAGCGCATCCAGCGACAAGCAGGGAGCTTCCCCGACAAGCCCTGGTCCCGACAAAGATGGATCTGCATAGATACACGACGAGATACACAAGAAGATGGTGCAGCGCCCAGTTTACTTTGTCAGTTCCCTTCTGCAGGGGGTTAGGTCAAGGTACTCTGGTGTGCAGAAATTGCTTTTCGGCCTTCTCATGGCCTCGAGAAAGCTGCGCCATTACTTCCAAGCACATGAGATCACAGTTGTCACTCGCTTTCCGCTGAAGAGGATACTGCAGAATCCAGAAGCGACAGGCAGGATTGTTGAGTGGGCACTGGAACTGTCAAGCTTTGGCCTCAAGTTTGAAAGCACTTCAACTATCCAGAGCAGAGCATTCGCAGAATTTATAGCAGAATGGACGCCAACACCAGATGAAGAAATTCCAGAAACAAGCATCCCCGACAAGGGAGCGAGCAAAGAATGGCTGATGTACTTTGATGGTGCCTTTTCGCTGCAAGGCGCCGGCGCTGGTGTGCTGCTTATCGCACCCACCGGAGAGCACCTCAAGTACATAGTCCAGATGCACTTTCCCAAGGAGCAAGCAACAAACAATACTGCAGAGTATGAGGGATTGCTTGCCGGTCTCAGGATCGCGGCAGACCTTGGGATCAAGAAGCTCATTGTCAGGGGTGACTCACAGCTTGTCGTCCGCCAAGTAAACAAGAATTATCAGAGTCCGTTGATGGAAGCTTACGTTGACGAAGTGAGAAAGCTAGAAGAGCACTTTGACGGCCTACAAATGGAGCATGTTCCAAGAGCTCACAACGCCATTGCTGATGGCCTGTCAAAATGCGCCGCACTTAAGCTACCTGTGGAACCAGGAATCTTTGTGCTCAAGCTGACTCAACCGTCCGTAACACCATCAACTGGACAGAGCAAGAAAAGGAAGTTGATTTCTGGTGACTATTTGCCGGCAGAGCTTCCTGAAGCCGCCGCCAAGAAGGTCCCTAAGATCAACGTCGAAGGCGCTGAGGAGCAGTCTACTCCGGCAAGCCCTAGGGTTTGTTCCGTTGAAGCAGAAGCTCCCGGCAAGCTTGTCGGGGAACGTCCAGCTCCGGCAGAGACACAGCTTCTCGCTGTAGAAGCGGATATTCCCGCAGCAGTCTCCAAGATCAACACCAAGAGCGCTGAGGAGCAAGATGCTCCGGCAAGCCCTAGGATTTTTTCCGTTGAAGCAGAAGCTCCCGGCAAGTTTTGCTCCGGCAAGCTTGTCGGGGAACGTCAAGCTCCGGCAGAGCCGCAGGTTCTTGCCGTGGAAGCGGATGTTCCCGCAGCAGCAGATCTGCCTTTAGTCCTTGTTGTCGAGCCACAAGCTCCAACATGGGCACAGTAGATTGTCCATTTCCTTCAGACAGAGGACTTCCCGAAGAGCAAGAAGAAGCGGAGAGAGTAGCCCGGCAGTCAAGTATGTACCAGTTTGTCGACAAGACACTATACAGAAGAAGACTCAACGGTGTGAAATTGAAGTGTATTCCCCGGGAAGATGGACAAAAGCTGTTGGCAGAAATACATGGAGGCATATGTGGTCACCACATTGGCGCAAGAGCACTTGTCGGTAAAGCTTTCCGGCAAGGTTTCTTCTGGCCAACAGCCCTCCAGGATGCAACTGCACAAGTAACCAAGTGTGAAGCGTGTCAGTTTCATTCCAAGCAGATACACCAACCAGCTCAAGCTCTCCAGACGATCCCTTTATCCTGGCCATTTTCGGTCTGGGGGCTCGACATCCTCGGCCCCTTTCCCCGAGCTGTCAGGGGCTTTGAGTACTTGTACATTGCAATCGACAAGTTCAAAAAGTGGCCGGAAGTGGAACCAGTGAGGAAGGTGACAGCACAGTCAGCCGTCAAGTTCTTCAGGTCGATTGTTTGCCGCTTCGGGATCCCTAATAGGGTAATCACCGACAACGACATGCAATTTACGAGCCGCACCTTCGCGCAGTACGTCCAAGATCTTGGCGCTAAGGTCTGCTTCGCTTCTGTTGCTCACCCGAGAAGCAACGGTCAAGCGGAGAGGGCAAATGCTGAAGTGCTGCGCGGGCTCAAGACCAGAACTTTCGACAGGCTGCACAAGTGCGGAAGAAACTGGATCGAGGAGCTGCCGGTGGTTCTTTGGTCGATCAAAACGACGCCAAATCGAGCCACTGGACAGACACCTTTTGCTCTAGTCTATGGAGCAGAGGCAGTTATCCCCACGGAACTCGTATACGGGTCACCTCGAGTGCTCGCTTATGATGAGCTCGAGCAAGAGCGGCTGTGACAAGATGACGCGCTGCTCCTTGAGGAAGACCGTCTTCAGGCTGCTGTGCGAGCTGCTCGCTACCAGCAAGCTTTGCGCCGCTACCATAGCCGCAAAGTTAACGCCAGAAGTCTCGAGGAAGGCGACCTTGTTCTTCGGCGTGTTCAGTCCGCCAAGAATTCCAACAAGTTGACGCCGAAGTGGGAAGGCCCTACCGGGTGAAGCGAGTCACAAGGCCTGGCGCTGTCTGCCTTGAGACCGAAGATGGCGTACCAGTGAGCAACTCCTGGAACATCGAGCATCTTCGTAAGTTTTACCCGTAAGGCGCGGTTGTCGGACCCTGTCCGGCAACCACCCTTTTGTACAAGTCTTGCCGCTATTGCATGTAATCCTTTGTACAAAGCCAGTCGCAGACCCTGAGCACAAGTAAATGAAGCGCTGGCACCCCGGGGTTATAGCATGCATGCTAGGTCGAGTCTCGTCCTTGGTTAGGGTTGATAGTGCCTAACAGCGGCTAACCCCTAGCTTAGAGGTCGAGTGTCCGTCCCTTTGCTTCTCTTTCGTTCGCAGGGCTCGCATATCCTGGCCAGACCGCTTGAGGACGAAAAGGAGAAGAAGGGCGCGCCGGCACCTGGGCCCCGGCAAGCCAGTATTGCTGGGGGCTGCGAGTACCAAGATTCGTCCACGGCAAGCCAGAGTTGCCGGGGGCTGCGGTATCAGATAAGTCTTTTCGTCCCTCATCATGCATCCTCTTATGGACTGGGGAATGCGAAACCGCGTTTCTTCCCGAAAACTGCCGTGCTCCCTCAACTCTAGGCCCTGGGGCTCGTTCCCGGGGCCAAGTTTGGTCGTAGTCGCGGCAGCAAAGGGATGAAACGAGGAGGCCGCACCCACCTCGTTCCCGCCTCCGTCAAAGGCGTGAGAAAGGTCGAGCGACGTGGTAAGGCGGCAGGGCCTGTTGCCGGGGGATGAAATGTCTGCCCGAGGGATACCAAGGATTTGCTCCTTGGCGTGGGTTCAACCCGCGAGACAAATAACCCGGCAAGCATCCCCTTTTCATTAAAAAACATCCCACTCAAGTACAGTCCATAGAGGATGAAAAACATGAAAGAGAGGATTACAAGTTTTAGATGCAGCTAAGGCCCGAAGGCTTACAAATTAAAAAGATAAGATGCCCGTAATCCCTTTCCTGTCCCTCTCTTCAGGAGGTAGGTCAAGGAGGCGAAAAGGGCAAAAGGGGCGCCTAGGCGAGCTACGGGTGCCAGAAGACACCAAGAGAACATCCCGGGGGCCGTCCGAAGGCTGGACGGTGATGGCGGCGCCGGAAGCGGGGCTCGAAGACGGGGCGGCAGGACGTCAGCACGCTGTCGAGGGCACCACGCCCTCGTACTCCGACCTGACGGCCTTGTCGCCAGCCCTCTTCCCCTTCCGCAGCCTCCCTACGCCAGCCGCCCAAGGAGACGACCCCGGGGAGTTCAAGGAGCCGGCGACACGAATGATGGGGTCATCGGTGCCGCACGAAGCGGCGCCCGACACCTAGTCGGACCCGCCATCCCGCCGCCCGCTACCCTCATCGTCGCTGTCGCTCTCCTCCTCGTCACTCTCGCTCGAGGGGGAGCCTTCACTATCGGAGGAGCTGTCCACGCAGCACTTCGCCCGAGTGCTGAAGCACCCGAAGACCTTGACGGAGAGGAGATCGCCCTCCATGAACTTAAAATGGAGGGTAAACCCCTCCATCAGGCTATGGATACGGGCGAATGTCTTCCACCCTCGATCAAGATACATCACATTAGGGGCTGGGAATACAACATGGACTCGCGTGCCGCTGATCCCACAGCCCCTCATGTGCAGTCTCAGTGTCTCGGGTGGGTCCAACTCCATCGCGCTCGCAAATGGAGCTGGAAGCCGGAGGCGACGACGAGGCGCCCGGCGCAGCCTGACGAAGAACTCGCAAGGGTCGTCCCCTATATGGACCGCCATGAGGAGAGGAACCGCCGGCGGAAGCGAAGCTGGCGCGCCGCCCCGTCTGCCTCTTCCCCGAGCGCCTCGACCTCATCCTCGACCTCGTCCACGACCTCTCCCCTTCCCTCTTCCCCTTATGGCTAGCTCTGCCACCACGGGCGCGGGAGAGGAAGGGGTGCGCTGTCTGGCGGCGACCCTCGCCGCCACCGATGAAGGGCCAGGGTTCCCTTTCTCCATGGCGAATGACAGAAAGGGGAGCAGAAGCTGAAGAAAGGAGGAGATGAGAGAGTGCGGGCTTCTGTGCTCCCCTCCCGCTCTTTATGAAGGAGCGAGGTGGGGGCTCGGCCGCCCCGCTCAGCGAATCAAGGCTCGGGAAGAGCAGGGAGTCGGGGCCGACCCGCTGCCTCTGCTCGCGGTGGCCCAGTTTCCCGCTTCCACCGTCCGCGACCCCAAGCGCATGGGAGCCGCGTGGCGGGGATGCAGAACCGAGGCGACGGATGAGGCGGCCTCGCCCCACCCCGTGATCGCGGGGAGTGGACGCCTTGAAAAACCGCGCACCGGCCCCGTCCAGTAAATGCACCACGCCCCCACACCTACCTCCGTTTAGGGAGGAGGGCGTGAACCGTCCCCTTCATCATGGCCTGACGCATGCTCGCGGGGCTTAGCCCCGCGCACGCCGCCCACGTCACCCACGACGCCGCGTTTGACGCGTGCCGTTCTGGGCGTGCGCGGTGGAAGCGGAGAGATATGCGGCGTGACCTAGGCCGCGCGTGCCCGTGCACTGTTTTGGGCCTGGCCCAACAGCGCTCGGCACCGTGTATGACCCAGGCCCGGGGGCTCCTGTCGGTGTACTAGAGAACTTGTGCACGGGCAGGCGCAGCATCCCGCGGCAAGGCTTGCCGGGTGACCGCCAAGATCCTCCGTGGTTCCTTTGAAGACCATTCAAGAGCAAAGTACTCAAACCAAGGCCCCGGCAAGAGGAGCTGGCCGGGAAGGAAACAAAACCCCGGCAAGAGGAGCTTGCCGGGAAGGCCAACCAAGGCATACCAAGAAAACTTGCCGCGACGCGCCACGCATCCCGGCAAGGCCCGGTGAGCGACAAGCTCCCGAATACGACAAGACGACGACCGCGGCAAGGAGCTTGCCGTGGGAAACCCCCACTTCGTGCCCGCGCTCCAGCACACCCGCCGACGTGTCGCTCTAGGACCCTCCCAAGCACAAGTGGCAGGAGGCCGTGCAGCTAGGGGTGCGCGGTGGCAAGCAGGCGCTGACAAGATAACCATCATGGCAAACGGTGGCGTCCCTAGCGGTCCCTTTCGGTACTGTTTAGGCGACACAGACGGGCAATTAATGCCCTTGTCCCCTGCCGCCAGGGTTAGGTATGATACACTGTAACAGGTAGCTGTGCCTACCACAGCACCTTTCCATTTTTGCCCTTTACCTCCGTTGCCACCTGTCGGTAACCCCCTGAGCATATAAAAGGAGGCCCGTGTGCAACGGGGGAAGGGGGGGAGCCAGTTCGAACACTCACGCTCGGTCCTGCTAGCCGCTGGTGTGTACTGTAGCACTCCGCGCTCCCGAGCTAGAAATCAATACAAAACCACAAAGCAGGAGTAGGGTTTTACGCATCCGTGCGGCCCGAACCTGGGTAAATCGCTCGCGTGCTTCGCCTCGATCTGCTCTTTGCGCGACCTCCGCCCCCGCCGAACCGAAAGGGACCCGGCCCGCCGGTCCCATAGGTGCCCGCGGATCAGTACCCCGGCAATAACGAAGCCATAGAGGCAAGCAGTAGTAGTTAGAGTTGAGTAGTGAGTGGGACCGAAAAGATCCATGTGAAGCAGTTCGAAGGGTCGAGTAGTGGTCATGATTGTCTTCGAGGGATGTTTGGCCCTCGTCATCTTCCCTGCTTCACAGGCACCGCATAAGTGGTCTTTCTTGAACTTGACGCCCTCGATGCCTATGACATGCTTCTTCTTCGCAAGGGTGTGAAGGTTCCTCATGCCAGCATGTCCAAGCCTCCGATGCCAGAGCCAGCATTCTGAAGCCTTTGCTAGAAGACATACTGCAAGCTGTGGCCCTGCTGAGAAATCTACCACGTACAAATCATCTTTTCGATACCCTTCAAACACTAGAGACTTGTCAGATTCCATTAGTACAAGGCAACGATATTTCCCAAACATTACGATCATGTTCAAATCGCAAAGCATTGAGACAGACATTAAGTTGAAGCCAAGGGATTCAACAAGCATGACTTTATCCATGTGTTGATCCCTTGAGATTGCAACTCTACCTAGACCCAATACCTTACTTTTACCAGTGTCAGCAAATGTGATGTGGCTCTTGTCGGATGGACGTAAGGTTGAGTCCATAAGAAGACTTCTTTTGCCAGTCATGTGATTTGTACACCCACTGTTAATAATCCATTCTGAAGACGCTGGTGTCGTACCCTACAGTGCAGTTAGGGGGATAGGCTTCACCAAGACCATTGTGAAGCAAAAACATTTGACGAACCAGTGGGTTATGAAAGCTTATATCCAGGTTAGGACTAATAAGGAGAGTAGCAAGCGATTTAGGTACGAATTACATAGTAAGACCATTTGGGCATTTGATCTTGCGCCCTACAAGATGTTTAAGGTCCCCAGCAATGGCGTCAGACGATTTTGGTTTTCTGCTGCAGACCTTTCCCTGCAAAAGAGAGTTAAGCTTTCTTAGCCACCCACATCAAGGGTGGCTTAGAAGCAATTAGTCTAAGTGCAGCATCTGAGAATTTTGGCTTTGAAGCCCTAGCAAACAGTCTTGCAGGCGGACAATAGTACTCATAAGAATAAGCAGAATAGTTCTTGGTCTTATGAACATGGCGGTTTGATGAACCGCTCTCATATTCATATGCCTGAGTGTGGTTTCCCTGCAAAACGTTTGCGTTAGTGCGACTCAGGTGAGTCCTCTGTCTGTATGAAGCCTTTGGACCGTATGAAGCCTTTGGTCTGAGGTTTGTCTTCTTCACGTGAGGTGTCATGATGACATTCACAGGAAGACTCTCCAGACATCTTTTTGGAACCCAGATCTTCTTCATAGGCGGTCCATTCCTGCAGTTAGTACCAATGTACCTGGCAAACACTTCACCATTCTGATTCTTAAACAGTATATAGTTTGCATCAAAGGATTCATCAATGATTATGGGGTTAGCACAAGTGAAGCCAGATAGATTGGATGGATCTGCTGAAGGTTCCTTTGCAGCAACCCACAAGGTTTTGGGGTACTGCGCAGGTTTCCAGTAAGAGCCATCTGCATTCATTTTCCTTAAGAACCCTACACCCTCTTTCCTAGGGTTTCGGTTCAGAATCTGCTTTTTCAGGACATCACATAGCGTCTGATGCCCTTTAAGACTTTTGTACATCCCTGTTTCAAGCAATGTCTTCAACCTAGCATTCTCATCAGCAATAGCGGTGGTATCCTCAGCAGAGGGGTTAGTTACCACATCAACAGTTGAAGATATTGCAACAGCAGTAGCAGTAGAACATTCAGCAACAGAAGTAGCATTATCACGCTCAATGCATTTAAGACATGGTGGTTCAAATCCTTCCTGAGCGGGACTGATCTGTTTGGTGCGAAGTGACTCGTTTTCCGTTTGAAGATCTTCATGAACCGCTCTCAATTTCTCAAGATCTTGCTTCCTTTGAAGATAATCATAGGAAAGCTTTTCATGAGTTGTTGAGAGAGTTTCATGATGACTTTCAAGTTCCTGATACTTAACGTGAAGATTTTTTATGTCTTCAATTAAGGATTCAGATTGAGTCATTTCAGCACCTAACAGATCATCGCTTCTGTCTAACAGTTTTTGAATATGTTCCATAGCTTTCTGTTGTTCAGTTGCAATTTTAGCAAGTGTTTTGTAGCTAGGTTTTGAACCACAATCAGAGTCATCATCACTAGATGTTTGATAGTGAGTAGTGCGTGTGTTTACCTTGGCACCGCGTGCCATGAAGCAGTAGGTAGAAGTGGAGTAGTCCTTGTCATTTGCATCGGTGTCGGTGATGAAGTCATTGTCTTCAGTGTTGAAGATGGACTTGGCAACGTATGCTGTAGCCAGACTTGCGACGCCTGAGTCGGATTCCTCCTCAGACTCCACCTCCGCCTCCTCAGAAGCAGACTCCTCCTCTGAATCCATTTCCTTGCCAACAAACGCACGTGCCTTGCCAGATGAGCTCTTCTTGTGTGATGAAGACTTTGAGGAAGACTTGGAAGAAGACTTTGAGTATTTCTTCTTATTCTTCTTGTCGTCAGAGTCATATTCCTTGCTCTTCTTCTTCTTTTTGTTCTCATTGTCCCACTGTGGACACTCAGAGATGAAGTGGCCAAGTTTCTTGCACTTGTGACATGTTTTCTTCTTGTAGTCATGAGCAGGAGCTTCATCATTCCTTGAACTTGATCGGGAAGACTTTATGAAGCCTTTCTTCTTGGTGAATTTTTGGAACTTCTTGACAAGCATAGCAAGTTCCCTTCCAATGTCTTCAGGATCATCAGAACTACTGTCAGATTCTTCTTCAGATGAGGAGACAACTTTTGCCTTCAAGGCACGAGTTCGCCCATAGTTTGGACCGTAGATATCTCTTTTCTCCGAAAGCTGAAACTCATGTGTGTTGAGCCTCTCAAGTATGTCAGACGGATCGAGTGTCTTGAAATCAGGACGTTCTTGAATCATCAGGGCCAGGATGTCAAACGAACTATCAAGTGATCTCAGCAGCGTCTTGACGACTTCGTGTTTGGTAATCTCAGTGGCGTCGAGGGCTTGAAGCTCATTTGTGATGTCAGTGAGTCGGTCAAATGTGTGCTGGACATTCTCATTGTCATTTCGCTTGAAGCGTTTGAAGATGTTGCGAAGGACACTGATTCTCTGATCTCTCTGGGTTGAGATGCCTTCATTGACCTTGGAGAGCCAGTCCCAGACCAGCTTGGATGTCTTCAAAGCACTCACACGGCCATACTGTCCTTTGGTCAGATGACCACAGATGATATTCTTGGCAGTAGAGTCCAGTTGAACGAATTTCTTGACATCAGCAGCAGTGACACCTTCTCCAGCCTTGGGAACGCCGTTCTCGACGACATACCATAGGTCGACGTCAATGGCTTCAAGATGCATGCACATCTTATTCTTCCAGTAGGGATATTCAGTTCCATCAAAGACGGGGCACGCAGCGGAGACTTTAATTATCCCTGCAGTCGACATAGCTAAAACTTCAGGTGGTTAAACCGAATCACACAGAACAAGGGAGCACCTTGCTCTGATACCAATTGAAAGTGCGTTATATCGACTAGAGGGGGGTGAATAGGCGATTTTTATGAAAGTCTTTAGAACATAGAAGTTTTGAAGACAAACGATAAAATTAAACCTATTACCAAGCAGTGGAAGGTAGACTACACTAGGCAAACCATAGTCAAGTATTCAATGAAGTGAAAGCACAAAGACTAATAGCAGCTAGGTAGTAAGGATCAGGTAGGAAGATATTGTGAAGCCAAACAGAACACGCAGTCACTCAGTGAAGACAAATGATAGAGCAAACATACAATGACTTCACAAGGAGTAACAGTAAGTAAAGTGAAGTGAAGATGAAACCAGTGACTCGTTGAAGACAATGATTTGTTGAACCAGTTCCAGTTGCTGTGACAACTGTACATCTGGTTGGAGCGGCTAGGTATTTAAACCTTAGGACACACAGTCCCGGACACCCAGTCCTGAACACGCAGCTCGGGACACCCAGTCCTCACCGTATTCTCCTTGAGCTAAGGTCACATAGACCTCGCCCAATCACTCTGGTAAGTCTTCAAGGTAGACTCCCAAACCTTCACAGACTTCGTTCACTGGCAATCCACAATGTCTCTTGGAAGTTCAGAACGCGACACCTAACCGGTTGGAGGATGCACAGTCCTCAAGTGTAATAAGTCTTTAGATCACACAGACAAGAAGACTTAAGTGATGCCCAATTCTCTCTGGCTCTGGTGAGTAGGGCTTTATCCTCGCAAGGAATTCTCTCTCAAAGGCTTCGAGGTGGGTTGCTCTCAAACGACAAAAGTCATGCTTTCAATCTGAGCAGCCAACCGTTTATGGTTGTAGGGGGTGGGCTATTTATAGCCACTTGGCAACCCGACCTGATTTGTCCGAAATGACCCTGGGTCACTAAGGAACTGACACGTGTTCCAACGGTCAGATTTCAAACTCACACAGCAACTTTACTTGGGCTACAAGCAAAGCTGACTTGTCCGACTCTGGACAAGATTCGCTCTCATAGTCTTCACTCGAAGACATAGGTTTTTGGTTTAGGCATCACTTCAGTCATTCTGACTGGTTCTCTTGGACCCCACTTAACAGTACGGTGGTTCCTATGACTCAACACAAAAGAAAAAGAACTACGAAAGATCTAAGTCTTCGAGCTCCATAGGCTTCATATAGTGTCTTCTCTTGTCATAGTCTTTAATGTGAATATCTTCATATACCACCTTTGACTTCAATGTCTTCATACAGTTTTAGGGGTTATCTCTGGTAGTAAAACCGAATCAATGAGGGACTTCTACCTGTGTTATCCTGCAATTCTTACAAACACATTAGTCCCTCAACTAGGTTTGTCGTCAATACTCCAAAACCAACTAGGGGTGGCACTAGATGCACTTACAGTAAACCAGCAGCTGGCAATACTGTCCTATTATGGAAAGATGTATGGCAAGCATACACTTTGGAAAACAAATTCCCTCAGCTGCACTCATATGCCAAAAATGACAGCATCACTATTGCCTCAGCAATCAATATTATTGAGAGTGATTTTTACAGTATGTTTCATCTTTCAGTGTCCTCAATTGCTGTGCAACAAAGTCAAGAGTTGCACAACATGTTAACTGAAGGAAACAACAGCAGCAATAGAGATACTTGGCATTTCAAGTGGCAGTGTAAGCACTACTCCAATAAAAGAATATATCAACATCTCATTGGTGACCCATCTGAGGCTCCTAAATCTTTCCAATGGATTTAGAAATCCAACTGTCTGCCAAAACAAAAGTTCTTTTTTTTGGTTATTGCTGCTGGACAGACTAAACATCAGAGATTTGCTGGTGAGGAAAAACTTCTACATTGAAGAGCAAATGTGTTCTATGTGAGGAGGAGCCCAATGAATATCTTCAACATATTTTCTTCAACTGTGATTTCAGTCAAAAAATTTGGATGAATTTGGGATTGGAATGGAACACTGACCTGAATATCAATGACATGATGATGGAAGCCAAAAATAGAATCAACATGGGAGGATTCAAGGAATGCATAATGGCAGGATGTTGGAGCATCTGGAAACACAGAAATGCCATCATTTTTTACAACAAAACCAAAGACACTGCATATTGCATATCATGCTTCAAGGAGCACATCAGCACCATCATCAAGAATACAAAACCTAGTCTAAAAGAGGGAATGCAAGCTTGGCTAGACACTTTTTAATTTATCCCATTGTATACCTTCAGGCATACATGTGTATAGCCACCTGTAATTGTCCCACCAATTAATAGAAAATGAGTTACAGTGGGGGTCTTCCCCACTGTGTTTCCTCAACAAAAAAAAACGGGTATCCAGATTTGTCATGAAACAAATGTTACCAGTGACAGGTTCAAAACTGCGCCCACCACTAGTATTTGACTTATCAGTGGCGAGCAGCCAAATGTACCCGTCACTGATATTTTTTGGTCCCAGAGCAAATCTGTCCAAAAATATCAGTGACGGCCCGCAATTAGTGCCCGCTACTGCTAACTCAAGTAATAGTGGCGGTAAAAAACTACGCCCGCCAGGGGCACCGCTCTGTCTCGCGTTCAGCGAGTCGAGGCGTCTGACTTGCTGAAGGGTGCAAGCATCTAAGCCGGCCCACGCGCGCGAGAAACACCAGCCTATTTTCTGTTTTGCTTTTTCATGTTTTTTGTTTTTATTTTTTTCTTTCCTTTTTTTACTTTTGTTTATACTTTAAAATATTCTAAATATATATATTACAAAAAACACTTTTTCAAAAACGTTGAACAAGTATTTGAATAAAAGGTTGAACAAGAATTTGAAAAATGTTAAACAAGTATTTGAAAAAAATATTGATCATGTATATAAAAATGTTGAACAAGTATTGAAAAATGTTGAACAAGTATTTGAGAAAATGGTTATCATCTATATAAAAATGTTGAACAAGTATGTGAAAAATGTTGATCATGTATAAAAGTGACAAGTATATAAAAATGTTGAACAAGTATGTGAAAAATATTGATCATGTATAAATGTTGATCACTAGGGGAAACGAGAGGAAAAACACTAAATAAACAAGATCCAATTACACATACGCTAAATCCACATACCATATAAAGGTGACAAAGATCCCAAGTCAACACACTGAGATACATAGGTAATTCTTCCCAATCAGTGAGCAGAGATGTCTTGATATCCGGATATGAATCTTCCCTTTCGGGGTCTTGAATCCCGTAGGATCTTCTCACATGGAGGGCTTGTTGTCCATGGGAGTAGTCCCTCTCTCGCAAGAGGAGGTGGATACAAGGAGCAAAGGCTCTAATATGAATGAGCTATCACTTTGCTAACCCTAGCTAGGAGGAGGAGGGATCCTATATATAGTCTTAGTGAAAATGAGGGCGAAGTGAGGGGGTACATGGGCCTTGGACTTGAAACTGTGCTTAGATAGGCGCCGGACGTCCGGTAGTTACCGGTCATCCGATGGCTCACGAGAGACCGGATGTCCGGTAAGGACCGGACTTCTGACGCTTCGGCTCGGCTGAGGCGTCATCGGATTTCCGGACGCATTCGGACGTCCGCTGCGTCGGTCATCCGGAAAGCCTCGGTCTGCTGGCATTTTGGTTTTGGAACAGGGATGCTATATTTCTAGAGTGGGTCAGACGTCCTGGCACGGGAGGGTGTCGAACGCCCGGTATGGGTCGATCGTCCGTCCGCTGTAGTGTTCCTCACTGGGCCTTCTGGCTGGCTGGACCTCCAGCTGTCGGACGTCCGGTAACTACCGGTCGTCCGCTGGCTGTAGCTTTCTGGCAGCTCTTCCACTTGGTTCTTGTACTTGGTGTCGTTGCCGTCTTGTCCGTTTGACGTATAGCATCTTCACGTCCCTCATCCAAGTACCTGAGCATGCATAAGGTCTCTGATTGAGGTAGTAGCCATGTCTCACACGCGGAATGTGTAAGTTCAAAGAGGAGCGAGTTCACATAGGTTTCGATAGCGCGGGCACGAGCTCTTGTCATCGGACCACTTGGTGCTTGGGCAGACGTAGACGGGTCCATGGGGATGGCCGTAGGATGCTCCGCATCAAAAGGGTTTAGCCTGTAGGGGGGACTCGATCACAGCTACATACACCTAGCATTAGGGTTAGATCTCTACTTACGATCTCGAGGTAGATCAAGCCTGTACTCGATACATCATCATCAACACAATCAAAGCAGGAACCTCTTTGAGAGGGCCCGAACCTGGGTATATATTGTCTCCTTCATCCCATGTTACCACCGATTCAAGATCCACAGCTCGGGACCCCCTACCCTGAGGTCTGCCGGTTTTACCGCCGACATTGGGTCAGATTGCTTCTCATGTTAGGGAGTTTAGCTGTGTTGTGTGTTTGTTCGGGCCGAGCAACGCTTCTCTCTCTTGTCTCTCTGCTCTGGGCACCGTGTTCACTCCATCTTGCGATCATGCATGTGTTGTGCCATCACTTTGTACTAATTCCCTATTCTTCTATCAATGGAAAGATATGGAGGCTTTGCGTATTTGCGGGAAAAAATGTATTTTTCTCAGCCTTACCTTTTTTTTAATTTCTCAGCCTGACTTGGAGTTAGGTGTCGATTTGATTGACAAATAGTGGCGTTTTGTGAAGAGAAGATGGTAAGATTGTTAATATGAGTGAGATATATAGTACCTAATAATTAGCAGCTCTGTTTTGTTGTATAGAAACAGTGGAAGCTAGTGAGGCCACCGTACTTCTTCAGTATGCACCTTATTACACACAGACAATAGCACCAGTTCAATCTCGCGCTTTAAGTAATGTCCTCTTCTTATTGAAGGCAAGGGATGACCCCATTTTGACCGCTTTATTTTACCTTGGGTAATGTCCATGAGATAACAGTAAGTGGGAGATTAAAAGGTAGAGTTAGCTGCCAGGCTCCTTGTGGCACTATATCTTCATAGGAAGTTGTCATACAAAGTAACAAAACCATATAAGTGCATACAGAGTACTAAAGGGAATCAGATTCTAGAGGTCTGAATCAGATTGACCAATAACAAGCAACAGCCAGCGTCATGAAAAAGATAGGAGTTCATACAAAGTAGAACCAACGGTCAGTGACCAAAAACAAGTACTTCCATTAACCAGTAACAAAGCAGCGTAGTGCTAAAAGAGGGGCAGTGTCCTCATTCAAGAGAGCCTAGTCATACAGCATGCTAAAAGCTAATTCTAGATGTCTGAAACAGATTGAGTGCTAACCGAAGCAATGGTCAGTGACCAAAACTAAGACAGCGTGCTAACATCTAATTCTATTAGTCTGAAACAGATCGAGTGCTAACCGAAGCAATGGTCAGTGACCAAAAATAAGCACATACATCTAAACAGACGATATACCCTGCATCAGGACAAGAAAAGCTAATCTGATCGCTCTGCAATTGAGTGCTAACAACTAATTCTTCGTCAACTCAGAATATGTCCACGCCTGCATGCCAATCGCTTCTCACTTGTTCTCTGCAATTTCAACCACATGCCCAGGTCTCATGTCCTTGACAATCGCTTCTCACTTAGTGTTCTCTCTGCAATTTCAACCAAAAAAAACAAGTGTCAGGACCACCAAACCTGGGACATGTTGAAAGCACGACTTTTTCCATGTTCTCTAAAGTAGATAGAATTACCTTTCGTTACTGTGAGTCTCTAAGCTGAACACGTGTAGTTCTCCCAAGCATATTGTAACCTGCATAACAAATCAGTTATGATGGAACATCAATTTTGAATAGAGCAAACAAAATCAAACTTTAGACTTACATCCCCTGCATATCCAACACCATAACAAGATCTTCAATAAGCATAGATATGAAAGTTGGAAATCTGTATGAAGCAATATACTCCAGTTCCTCAAGGTTAGAGATGTTTTGTTTTTTATCACCCTGATTGGCCTGTCATGCACAACATATATCGTTATTTCAGACGACACCTAAAATACAAGCGTGTGGATTACTCGAATTATGAGAAAACTTACATCCCCGCCATGCTGCTGGAAGTTCCGTAAGAACCTAAAAAGGTCACACGAATTGGGAGCATAACTGGTCAGAGTGTTATTGGGGTCGTTGTACTTGAATAGCAACACCTTGTTAAGTAACGAGTTCAATGCAGCGTCTACCCTCCGATCCTTAGTAGTAAGCTTGGTCTTAGCCACAAGGTCATCAACTTTCTGTTTCTCTATTTGACCCATTGATTTATAGGCTTGGAAGACTGCACTTATGAGGATCGTGACTGCTCTTGGTGACTTGACTGCTGGATGGTTGTGCAGGAATTTAAGGAACTTTTCCTTCTTTGCCTTTGAAGGACATGAACCAACTATAGGGGAGACCATCAAGTTGTACAGTTCCTGGATATAACTAATTGGATATCCTTGGGAATCTCTAAATTCATCTACCAGCAATAGCCTAGCCAACATGGACAGATCTAATAGCAGATTGGCAAAACTTCCATCGCACATGGGTTCACGCTTAATGCGGCAGCGGTGTCCACTCATCCTTAGATCCTCCATAGTGAACTGCCCGCCCCAACTTTGGTGCCGGTTATGAGCATCAGTTATCACCTTAATAAACCCTGACCACAGATTTCTACCATGCTTGGTGCAGATGACTGCTGAACCACCACCCTCAATTGGGCGCATATCAACAACTCCATACTTGTTCAGATACTGTCTCACTGATCTCTCTCCGGGTATCTTTAGATCATACACACACAAAAATCAAGTTATTTCGCAGCATACAACTTATGAAAAGACATGTGCTTCGAACCAATAATTGTGGAGCATATTAGTTTAAGCATGATAGGATTGGTTTCTGCTATCTATTAACTCAAGCAACAGAATTAATAGTTTAATACTACTCGTACTAGAAATTGGAGTATTACTGTAAGCAGTAGATAGAGCAACACACACAAACAAAATAGTGATGTTAATGACTATAAACAGAACTGTGAGTGGCCAAACACACACAAAAAAAGGAATTCTGCAACTTTGATACATAAGGATTGCTAAATTAGTTCTTGCTCTCCTAGATAGTACTCCCTCTGTAAACTAATATAAGGAGGGAGTATAAACTAGTCCATGATCATCAAGTGCGGGGTTCTATAGTATTTCTATATAGGCTATATATCACCATTCGCTGAAATAAATTTAGGAAGATGACGATACATACTAGGTTCAGCATCCATTGAGGCCAAATGTACATCATAAGAACCCAGCAAACATCTCGGACCCAATCCATAGAGCAATACAGAATACGATTGTCCATGGCGCTGCTAGAATTGCCATGCGCAGACCATCATGTACCCGGTTTGTTGATATCCACTCAGCGCATAGCAAAATCCACATTAACCAAGTAAGAATACGCAACTTCAACCTCCAAATAGCTCCTTCCTTGAAAGCCTGTGCAACTTTCTTCCTGGCCTCTCTCTCAGCCCGCTTTCTTTCTTGGCATGACGCCATATTTGATCCCTAATTGCTTGATAACTGGAAGAAAATATTTAATTATGTCAGACTAATCAATTAGTAAGCGCAAATGCATAATGCCGAATAATACACATATCCGAGGGAGTATTACAACTTGTCAAATAAGCAAATTACTCCAATCATAGCCAGTTCAGCAAAAACAGTGTATGAAATAGTATTAGAGTTTGTTGGGCCTTATATGTGTGAATAAGTCTGGCCCACGTGGCCCATGTAAACCAGTATATGTATTGTACAGACTAGAGAGGAATAGAGTTATCCAGAAATTTCCCAAACCCATCACACTTCAGAGTTTAATAGCAGGGTGCAGAGCTGGGTGACTAGATAATTAAAATACCATGCAAGAGCAGAAAAAAGTAGGTTACTGAAGAGCAAAACCATCATCCTTACAGAAAACTAGATTCCTGAAAGGATTCTAAGCAAAGAAAACAAAAGTACTATGTTCAAGACAAAAGAAAGCAAATCTGTACTAGCTGCAACCTTATCCCTAGACTACACATGTAGCAATTTTAAGAAGCAAACTGAGCGCCCCAACAGCGACATGATTCTAACAAAAGGAGGCCAAAAGAGGCAACATATCTCTCAGTTTGTAAAAAATAAAAAGAACATGGGTAAACATTTAAGCCAAATCAAACAACAGTGATCATGCATATCGGTATCACTGCTAGGTGAATATATCAGTTTTGTAGGAATTTTGGGGCTTGCTACACCATTTGGAATCAAAACAATGGACGAGTATAATGAATATGAGCGTACAACTAATCAATTTGATATCTATTTCTAGAAGAGGAATGGGTGTTAAATCTTAAAACAACAAGTGCCAAGCCATTGCAAAGAGTTACTTGTCAGCTTGATATCTATTTCAGAAATAATTTCTAGATTGAATTTCTAACTCTCAAACAAAGCTAGTTCAAAACCTAAGAAGAGAATGTGTGGAACTCAAATCGTAGGTGATTAAGAAAACCTTTGTACGATAACTATATGACAATAGATAATCAGTACCTTCTTAAATGAGAGATTTGAAAACCTAATGATACATAAGAAGTAGCTGATTAACTGTCCGACAAACAAATACCACAAGCCAGACAACGACTTAACGTATAGTTCACCAAAAACAATGTATGAAACTCAAATGTTAGCAGAACAAGGGAACTTTTGCAATTAATTCTAATTAAATGATAGACAATTTGCTACATTCCGAAATAGAGATTCTAAAGCCTACATGAAGTAGAGTTTTAGTTAAG
This sequence comes from Triticum urartu, assembly GCF_003073215.2. Taxonomy (NCBI): domain Eukaryota; kingdom Viridiplantae; phylum Streptophyta; class Magnoliopsida; order Poales; family Poaceae; genus Triticum; species Triticum urartu. The sequence continues at coordinate 192,417,302 of NC_053024.1, read as the reverse complement.
CAAACCCTATGGAAGATGAATTAATAAGCAAACAAACAAGAAACAAACCCCCAAACAGGGAACCAGGACCCAAGCTGCACAAACAAGTTGAACCGCGAGGCAGCACCCACAAACCCGGGACCAAATTTAGGGACCTCAAGCACCAATTAGCAGAGCGGATGAAGCAGGGGGCAGACCGAATTCGTATCAGGGACAACACCTCTAGCCCACGGCAGTAGTCATCACCGGCACACCCAATGTCCACGGCTACAAGGAGCTGGGTGACTGGATAATTAAAATACCATGCAAGAGCAGAAAGAAGTAGGTTACTGAAGAGTAAAACCATCATACTTACAGAAAATTATATTCCTGAAAGGATTGTAAGCAAAGGAAACAAAAGTTACTATGTTTGAGACAAAACAAAGCATATCTGTACTAGCAGCAACCTTATCCCTAGACTACACATGTAGCAATGTTATGAAGCAAAGTGAGCGCATCAACAGCAACATGGTTCTAACAAAAGGAGGCCAAAAAGAGGCAGCATATTTGACAGTTTGTAAAGAATAAAAAAACATGGGTAAACATTTAAGCCAAATCAAAAAAAGTGATCATGCATATCAGTATCACAGCTAGGTGAATATATCAGTTTTGTAGGAACTTTGGGGCTTGCCACACCATTTGGAATCAAAACAATGGACGAGTATAATGAATATGAGCATACAACTAATCAATTTGATATCTAATTCTAGAAGACAAATGGGTGCTAAATCTTAAAACAGCAAGTGTCAAGCCACTGCAAAAATTTACTTGTCAGTTTGATACCTATTCTGGAAATAAATTTAGATTGAATTTCTAACTCTCAAACAAAACTAGTTCAAAACCTAAGAAGAGAATGTGTCCAACTCAAATCGTAGGTGATTAAGGAAACCTTTGTACTGGAACTGTATGATAATAGATAATCGGTACCTTCTTAGATGAGAGATTTCAAAACCTAATCCTACATAAGGAGCAGCTGACAAACTAATACCACAAGCCAGACAATGACTATGCGTATGGTTCACCAGAAACAATGAATGGAACTCAAATGCTAGCAGATCAAGGGAACTTTTGCAATTAATTTCAATTGTATGATAAGAAGACAATCTAGTACAATCTGCGACTGAGGAAGACAAATTAATAAGCATACAAACAGGAATGTAACCCCCAAACGACTCAATCTGCAGAAATAAGTTGAACGGCATGGCACCACCCACAAACCCGGGCCCAAATCCGAGGACCTCAAGCACCAATTCGCTGGGCAGATGAAGCAAGGGGGAAACAGAGCTCGTATCAGGGGGCAGTACCTCGATCCCACGGCAGTGGCCACCACCGGCACACCCGAAGTCCACGCGACAACAAAGGAAGACCGAAGCGTATGGTGAGAATCAACCCCCGACGGCAGCCGCGGCCACCCCTCCCCCGCCGCCGGAATCGCTCCTGCGCTCCACCTAATTGCAGGACGAAAACGAACTGATTACCCCCGTCGTCCTCGCCGTTTAAAGCCTTAAAACCCTAGCAAAGGGAGGAGGGAGGAGAGAGCGCGGACTCACACACGAGCCGAGAAACGCGCGGCGCGGCGGATTCAGGGAGACGTCACGGGAGGAGAAGACACCGCGCTTCACCGGAGGAGGGGAAGGCGGTCGTCGCTGGAGGAGGGGAAGGCGGTCGTCGCCGGAGGAGACGCCGCCTTCCGCGGGACGAGGAGCAGGAGACGCCGCGCTCCCGTGGAAGGGGCGCGTCTGCCTCGCCTCGCCTCGCCTCGCTTCGTTTGTAGCCCAGGCCCAGCTAGCGAGAACGCAAACGGTTTTATATATAGTCCTACAAAATGTTCACGCACCTCAAAAGAAGTGCTCACACACTTAATAAAGGGGTTTTGTATTTTAAAAAAAAAACAAAGTGCTCACGCATTTTAATAAGGGAAAAAAGGTCATTGCACTTATAATATGTTCACACGTTTCTAAAAATTGTTCATGACATTTAATTCATGTTGGTACCATTAAAAATGTTCACAAGATGTAAACAAATCAAGACATTTTATAGCATCTTCAATGAGATGTAAAACATTATTCCTGCAATTTATGGAAAATGTGCATGGCATGTAAAATAGTGTATTTAACCATTAAAAATGTTTGCAACATTTCCAAAAATGTTCATATGTTTAAAAATGTTCAGTAAAGTATAAAACCTTGTTTGTTCAATTTTTAAAAATGTTCATGGCATACGTTAAAATTCCATAACTATTTAAAAATTTGTATGTGCAGTTTTTAAAAATTGTTCATGACATATATTAATTTTTGTAAACATCAAAAAATGGTCATGAAATCTACAGAAATGTTTACGAAAATAAAGAAACTTGTTCACATATTATTATTTTTATGTTCACATATTTATGTATACAATGCCACTTTATTTTTTGTGTCAAACTTTGAATTTTAATTTTGATCAACAAAATATGAGCTATATGTCATAAAAAATATATCATCGAAAAGTTCTCTAAAATGTGCATCCAGTGACATACTTTTGTGGTATATGACTCATATTTTGTTGGTAAAATTAATAGTCAAAGTTAGACATAAAAATATGAAGTGGTGTAAGGGCATATTTATCCCTTAGTTGTTTTGGTGATTGATGACAATGCTTTGCGGACTAATCGTGTGCATTGAGTATTTTCAGACATATCATGACTAGAACAAGATGATTTGATGCCCCTCGAAGACTGTTGAAGACAGTGTTTCTCTATGTTTCTTTTCAGTGGATTTGAGTCGTAGGAAAGCTGTACTATTAAGAGGGGTTCGCTTTGGAAAGGTTTGGGTGGAATCATCACATACACGTCTACTCCTTTTGCACCATCTTTCCTTTAGCTCTTTGGAGCATCCTCCGTTTTTCTGTGTCTCTGCGAAATGAAGGACTTCTAGTGTTGCTGTTCTAAGGCACGCGGTAGTACTGCTCTTTAGAGCGGTAGTACCGCGGGGCCTTGCGGCAGTACCGGTCGTAGGTGCGGTAGTACCGCTTCTTGGGAGCGGTAGTACCGTGGCCTCTGGCCAGGCTTAGCCGCTCGAGCGGTTGTAGGGCGGATGTAATTTTTTTTACATCTGCGCCCTACGCGGTAGTGTCGCCCCATGGGTGCGGTAGTAACATGAGCCCTAGCCTGGCACAGCAACATGAGCGGAAGTAGGGGCGGATGTAATTTTTTTACATCCGCGCCCTACGCGGTAGCACCGCTCCTGGCATGCGGTACTATCGTGTCGGATTTTTGCACAGATCCCAACTCAGCGGAAGTTGCCATGAATGTATTTTTATATGTCCGTATCTTTCCAAATCTGAACTATCCCTGCCTTGCGTCAGAGTTGGTTTGGTTCCTGCTGCATGGGCAGTAGTTGTAACACCCCGATAATTTGGCTACAATAACCTCACCCTATTGTGCCATGTCAACATATTTTATTAAGCCAATTTGCCAGTTGATAAAAAAATCGAAGTCAAATTCAAAATTCAAATAACAAGTCAAGTTATTATTTCTTCAAACTATAAAATTAAAATGTGCAAATTTTAGTATAATTCCCTCCGATCATTTTTCATGTTGAATCCAATATCATTTGACTCTCCGATTAATCTCTAGTAAAATATAAAGTGGTCCAACTACAACAAACATAACCATTTCAAAATAAACAAATAATTATAAGTTTCCAAATGACTCAAAACTTTATGTGACACTCCAAAATATTGTGCTTGAATTTTGTGCCAAATTTCAGGCTTAACTAAATCCATTTGCTAGCAGCTAAATAGAAAATTGTGGTAGAAATGTAAAGAAAAGGGAAAAGAGAGACGTGAAGAAGGGGACCTAATCTACTGGCTCTATGGCCCATCTAGCGAAAGGGTAGGCCCAGCCCACCTCCACCTCACCCCTTCCTCTGTACAGGAGACAGGGGGTCGTGGCACACATCCATGGCCATGGCCACAGCCACGGCGTGCGTGGCGACCATCGACGCCCCTGGCCGCCTATAAAAGCGTCGCCCGAAAACCCTAGATCGAACTCCTTCTTTTCCCCTTCGTTCCCCTTCGCCCCCTTCCTCTTCTTCTCGGAAATCGAGCTTGAACCAGTCGCGGTCATCGCTGCCTCGTCGTCGTTGTCGCGGTCGTCGATGTCTCCGGCGTGCGGGAGCACGCCCAGGAGGTCCGCCGCGTCCGGCTTCATCAGTTCAGGGGACCAACTCAAGTCGGGACGCCCCCTCCTCAACGCTTGCATCGTCTTCCTCCGTCGGCCGTCGCATCTCGCGTCACCATTGCCGCTGCTCCGAGCCGTCCCCTGCCTCCCCGACCTCGTGGTCGCGCTCGCGGTGAGCAACTCCTCTGGATCCCCCTTCCTCCGCCTTGATACGGTCGCTATTTGCCGTCCCCGATCACATCCGAGCTCTCCTGTACGCGTACGCGTACGTGTGTGCCGCGCTGCTGCTCCTTGCCGCTGCTGCGTTGTACTGCTGCTGCTGCGTGCTTCCTGCTGCTCCTATCGCTTGTGCTGCCTGCTGCTCCACCTACTGTCGCCTAGCGCCACCGCTGGCTAGCGCCGCCGCTTGTTACGGCCACTGCTGCGCTGCCCTGCCTGCTGGCCATGGCCGCCGTGGCCATGTGCCCATGCGTGCAACTCAGCCAGGGGTCCGGCTAGCTCTGGATATGAGGCCGGCCCAATCCAGTCTTAATCAGGGGGTAATCCCCTTAACACTAACCCCCTTTAGACTACCTAACCCAGTTAGTTAATAGGTATATGATAGTGGGGCCCATCACAAATTAAAACTAGTTTAAATCATTCCAATTAACACATTAGTGAATGGCAGGTGGCCCCCTCCCTGACAGTTTGACCGGTCAACCTTGACCCCTTTTGACCGGCTGACTAGACTTTTGACTTTGACTAGCCCCACATGTCAGCCTCTATGGCTAGACAACCACTGGGTACACATAGTTTTTCCTATTTATTTTCAAATTAAATAAATTTCAGAAAAACTTTAAAGCTTTAAAAAATCATAGAAAATAATCCATAACTTGGATGAAAAAGTTTTATATATGGAAAGAATGACAAGACGAATCCAACTATGCGGTCCGTTCGTCCGCCACATGTCCCGAGCATAGCGAACATCGAACATTTCCCCTCCGGTTCGTTTGTCCGAAAACGCGAAACACCGGGGATATTTTCTCGGATGTTTCCCCCTTCACCGGTACCACCTCATACCGCGTTAAGGCACCCCTAACACCGCTACTTGTCATGTCATGCATCGCTATGCATTTGTTTGCTTAATATTTATTGTTTCTTCCCCCTCTTCTCACGCTAGACACCGAGACCGACGCCGCTGCTACCTAGTACGACTACGGTGTTGATGACCCCTCCTTGCCAGAGCAACCAGGCAAGCCACCCCCCTTGATCACCAGATATCGCCTATTCTTCTCTCTACTGCTTGCATTAGAGTAGTGTAGCATGTTACTGCTTTCCGTTAATCCTATCCTGATGCATAGCCTGTCCTTGCTACTACTGTTGTTACCTTTACCTGCAATCCTAATGCTTAATATAGGATGCTAGTTTATCATCAGTGGCCCTACATTCTTGTCCGTCTGTCATGCTATACTATCGGGCCGTGATCACTCGGGAGGTGATCACGGGTATGTACTATACTTTATACATGATACATGTGGTGACTAAAGACGGGTCGGCTTGTGGAGCACCCACGAGTGATTCATGGATTGGGGGCTGAAAGGACCTTTGTTCCAACGGCCCTCTGAGTGGATCTTTGCGGCGAAGCGACAGGGCAGGTTGAGACCACCTAGGAGAGAGGTAGGCCTGGCCCTGGTCGGCGTTCGCGGTTATTTCAAAATAACACGCTTAACGAGTTCTTGGTATTTGATCCGAGTCTGGCTACTGGCCTATATGCACTAAGCATCTACGCGGGGACAGTTATGGGCACTCGACGTCGTGGTATCAGTCGAAGCCTTCGTGACGTCAGCGACTTAGCGGCGCGTGCCAGATTGGGACGTAAGCCTGCTCTTGTATTAAGGGGGCTAGTTCTGCTTCCGGCCGCCCTCGCAACATGCAGGTGTGCAATGGGCGATGGGCCCAGACCCCTGCGCTATAGGATTTAGACCGGCGTGCTGACTTCTCTGTTGTGCCTAGGTAGGGCTGCGACGTGTTGATCTTCCGAGGCCGGGCATGACCCAGGAAAGTGTGTCCGGCCAAATGAGATCGAGCGTGTTGGGTTATGTGGTGCACCCCTGCAGGGAAGTTAATCTATTCGAATAGCCGTGTCCCTCGGTAAAAGGACGACCCGGAGTTGTACCTTGTGACGCCCGGGTAGTTAAGCTACAGTAAACCTCTATTAATGATGCCACGTCATGATGGTTACTGTTGCTAATCTCACGTTAGTTCAAAACGAATCAAATTCAAATTTGAGATTAATGGCAAACATCAAAAGTTTTCAAACGTAAAGCTAAAATGTTCGGTTTGCGGAAAATAATCCATAAATTATTTTGCTGAAGTAACCACACTTTTACAAATTGTTTAAATATTTTGAGATAAATAAAACAGTAGCAGAAACAGATAATTCAATGCCCTATTCAATTAATAAATTAAACTAATTTATTTAATTGCCCGAACTAATGGGGCAGTGACATATTTATGAAACTAAATTAGGAACTAGTTTGGTATTTTATCTAAACTATAGCAATGTGAAACTAAAATAAAACAGAGAGAAAATAAACAAAAGAATATAAAAACAAAAATAAAGGAAGCCCCCCACCTCTCTGGCCCAACTGGACCACCGGCCCAGGCGCACCCCTCCTCTCCTCCCCTGTTCACGAACCACCCCGTGGCCATGGCCGATGCCTGCCACGGCACCGGTCGTCGCCGTGGCGGCCATCCGCCGGCACCCCCACTCCTATAAGGCCTCGCCCCGGGCCAAACCCTAGCTCTCTCCCCTCACTCCCCACCCCCTCCTCAATGGATCTGGGCGCCCCTCGCCCCTCTGCGTTCCGCTCGTTGCCCCCGAGGCCACCTCGTTGCCATTGCCGCGGTCAACCGCCTCTTCTCGCCGTCTCTGCCAGCCCAGGAGCTCCGCCGGACTCCTCCACGTCGTCCCCGCCCTCAACTTCAAGCCAGGGCGCTGCCAAGCTCGACATCATCTTCAAGCTCTGCCCCGAGCTCGCCGCCTTCGATTCGGTCGTCTCCGACAGCCGCCGGCCTCCCCGACCCCTCCAGCTCGCATGCGTCCTCCACTGTGAGGCCCTCCTCCCGTTCCCCTTGTTTCTCCCTTGGAATCGGCGCCGTAGACCCGCCCCCACCTGAGTTCGCCATGGCCAGACCCTGCCGTAGCCACACCGGGCGCGCTCCCAGCGCCTCTGCCCGCCTGAGGCCGGCGCCCTCGCGCGTGCGCGTACGCCCGAGGCCGGACCCCCTGCATACTGCTGCTCTGCTTCTTGCTGCTGCTGCTCTACTTGTGCCTGCTGCTACTGCTTTGTTGCTGACGCTACTATGCCGCTGCCTATTGTCGGCTTGCCGCTGCCATTGCTATTTGCTGTGCCCGCCTGGCCGCGCCGACCGCGGCCGCGCCCTGCTTCCTTCGCCGCACGCCCTCCAGGTCGTGCGTCACCGCGCCCGGCGTTGGCCGCCAGCCCGCGCCGCCCGCTCGCCGGTAGCACCCTCGCCCCGACTGGCCGCTGCATGTTACTGATGCATGCTGTTGCGCTGCTTTTTTTACTGCTCCTGCTATTTCTAGCCGCCGCTGCTCTCGCCCAGTGCTTGCTATTGTAGATGCTACTAGCTAGCTTTCTTATTTTTACAATGACTAACCCTCTAAACTGTCTCTAAATGGTGGTTAACCAACTACTAACATGAGCAAAAATAGTACGAGTAGAAAGTTTGCATGACGAACTCCATTTTATCCCACTGGACCAAATCTTTTCGATTCCTGGATTAAATCATATAAAAATCGCAAAATGCTATGTTCAGATAATAGAATCAACTCCTAGCTACGTGATGTGTGTGTGCGGGAGTGTGTGTGGTGTGTGTGGCCAGCTGTGCCACAGCCGTGTGTGGCCGGTCATGCTAGTTAGGAGTAGTTTAATTAGTAGGAGTACTAGTTAATTAGTCTAATAGTAGATGACATGTGAGTCTAATAGTAGATGACATGTGGATCCCCGCTTCTAAATTAACTAGTTAAATAAACCTATTAAAATACTAGTCAATGACAGGTGGACCCCTTTAATTATTCACTTACAAGAAAATATTGAATATGTGTCAATGACGCCTGGGCCCGATCTGCAGTTTTGACCAGTCAACAGTCAAACAATTGACTGTTGACTAAGTCAACTGGACCCTTTGGTCCCACCTGTCATCCACTATGGCTAGCCCACGATGGGTATAGAAAGTATATCCTGTTTTTATTTTTGAATTATAATAAATTCAGAATTAAAAAATCATTTAAAGCTTTAAAAATTAAAATAAAATAAATCGTACCTCGGATGAAAAAACTTTGTACATGAAAATTGCTCAGAATGATGAGACGAATCCGGATACGCAATCCGTTCGTCCGTCACACGTCCCTAGCATAGCGAACACGCAACCTTCCCTCTCCGGTTCATCTGCCCGAAAACGCGAAACAATGGGAATACTTCCCCGGATGTTTCCCCCCTTCGCCGGTATCGCCTATCCCTATGTTAGGTCACCCCTATTACAACGTATTGCCGCGTCTTGCTTTGTGTTACATTTGATTGCTCTGTTATTTATTGTGTTCCCCCTCCGTTACTCCTTTCCGGTAGACTCCGAGACCGCTGCCGATGTCCGTGTGTTCGACTACATCGAAGATGACCCCTCCTTCTTGCCAGAGCAACCAGGCAAGCCCCCCCTTGATCACCAGATATCGCCTACTCTCCTTTATACTGCTTGCATTAGAGTAGTGTAGTATGTTACTGCTTTCCGTTAATCCTATTCTGATGCATAGCCTGTCATTGTTACTACTGTTGTTACTTTACCTGCTATCCTACTACTTAGTATAGGATGCTAGTGTTCCATCAGTGGCCCTACACTCTTGTCCGTCTGCCATGCTATACTACTAGGCCGTGATCACTTCGAAAGGTGATCACGGGCATATACTATATACTTTACACAGTTACATTACCTGTGGTACTGTTCGGAGTTGGAGGCTGAAGGGGCAGGTGGCTCCATCCCGGTAGAGGTGGGCCTGGGTTCCCGACGGCCCCCGACTGTTACTTTGTGGCGGAGCGACAGGGCAGGTTGAGACCACCTAGGAGAGAGGTGGGCCTGGCCCTGGTCGGCGTTCGCAGATACTTAACACGTTTAACGAGATCTTGGTATCTGATCTGAGTCTGGCTACTGGCCTATACGCACTAACCATCTACGCGGGGACAGTTATGGGCACTCGACGTCGTGGTATCAGCCGAAGCCTTCGTGACGTCAGCAACGGAGCGGCTCGCGCTGGATTGGACTGGAACGCCTACTAGGCTAGGTCTGCTTCCGGCCGCCCACGCAACGTGCAGGTGTGCTAAGGGCGATGGGCCCAGACCCCTGGGCGCTTAGGTTTAGACCGGCGTGCTGACCTCTCTGTTGGTCTAGGTGGGGCTGCGACGTGTTGATCTTCCGAGGCCGGGCATGACCTAGAAAAGTGTGTCCGGCCAAATGGGATCGAGCGTGTTGGGTTATGTGGTGCACCCCTGCAGGGAAGTTAATCTATTCGAATAGCCGTGATCTTCGGTAACAGGACGACTTGGAGTTGTACCTTGACCTTATGACAACTAGAACCGGATACTTAATAAAACACACCCTTCCAAATGCCAGATACAACCGGTGGTCGCTCTCTCACAGGGCGACGAGGGGAGGATCATCGGTTAGGATTATGCTATACGATGCTACTTGATGCTACTTGGTGAACTTATCATCTACTCTCTCCTACATGCTGCAAGATGAAGGTGGCCAGAAGCGTAGTCTTCGACAGGATTAGTTATCCCCCTCTTATTCTGGCATTCTGCAGTTCAGTCCACATATGATACCCTTATTCTATTTGATACCCATGCATATCTAGTGTAGCTCCTTGCTTGCGAGTACTTTGGATGAGTACTCACGGTTGCTTTCTCCCCCTTTTCCCCCTTTCCTTTCTTTCTGGTTGTCGCAACCAGATGCTGGAGTCCAGGAGCCAGACGCCACCGTTGATGACGACTACTACTACTCGGGAGGTGCCTACTACTACGTGCAGCCCGCTGACGGCGACCAGGAGTAGTTTAGGAGGATCCCAGGCAGGAGGCCTGCGCCTCTTTCGGTCTGTATCCCATTTTGTGTTAGCCTTCTTAAGGCAAACTTGTTTAACTTATGTCTGTACTCAGATATTGTTGCTTCCGCTGACTCGTCCATGATCGAGCTCTTGTATTCGAGCCTTCGAGGCCCCTGGCTTGTAATATGATGCTTGTATGACTTATTTTATTTGTAGAGTTGTGTTGTGATATCTTCCCGTGATCCCTGATCTTGATCGTACATGTTTGCGTGTATGATTAGTGTACGGTCAAATCGGGGGCGTCACATACCTTGACCTTATGACAACTAGAACTGGATACTTATTAAAATACACCCTTCCAAGTGCCAGATACAACCGGTGATCGCTCTCTCACAGGGCGACGAGGGGAGGATCATCGGTTAGGATTATGCTACGCGATGCTACTTGGTGAACTTACCATCTACTCTCCTTCTGCTGCAAGATGGAGGCTGCCAGAAGCGTAGTCTTCGACAGGATTAGCTATCCCCCTCTTATTCTGGCATTCTGTAGTCCAGTCCACCGATATGGCCCTTTACACATTTACCCATGCATATGTAGTGTAGCTCCTTGCTTGCGAGTACCACCGATATGACGTGCTGAGAGGTCAGCACGTTGGTTCGTTTGTCCGAAAACGCGAAACACCGGGGATAATTTCTCGGATGTTTCCCTCCTTCACCGGTACCACCTCATACCATGTTAAGGCACCCCTAGCACTGCTACTTGTCATGTCATGCATCGCTATGCATCTGTTTGCTTAATATTTATTGTTTCTTCCCCCTCTTCTCACACCAGACACCGAGACCGACGCCGCTGCTACCTAGTACGAGTACGGTGTTGATGACCCCTCCTTGTTAGAGCAACCAGGCAAGCCCCCCCTTTGATCACCAGATATCGCCTATTCTTCTCTCTACTACTTGCATTAGAGTAGTGTAGCATGTTACTGCTTTCCGTTAATCCTATCCTAATGCATAGCCTGTCCTTGCTACTACTGTTGTTACCTTTACCTGCAATCCTAATGCTTAATATAGGATGCTAGTTTATCATCAGTGGCCCTACATTCTTGTCCGTATGCCATGCTATACTATCGGGCCGTGATCACTCGGGAGGTGATCACGGGTATATACTATACTTTATACATGATACATGTGGTGACTAAAGACGGGTCGGCTTGTGGAGCACCCGTGAGTGATTCACGGATTGGGGGCTGAAAGGACCTTTGTGCCAACGGCTCTCTGAGTGGATCTTTGTGGCGAAGCGACAGGGCAGGTTGAGACCACCTAGGAGAGAGAGGTGGGCCTGACCCTGGTCGGCGTTCGCGGTTATTTCAAAATAACACGCTTAACGAGTTCTTGGTATTTGATCTGAGTCTGGCTACTGGCCTATACGCACTAACCATCTACGCGGGGACAGTTATGGGCACTCGACGTCGTGGTATCAGTCGAAGCCTTCGTGACGTCAGCGACTGAGCGGCGCGCGCCGGATTGGAACGTAAGCCTGCTCTTGTATTAAGGGGGCTAGTTCTGCTTCCGGCCACCCTCGCAACGTGTAGGTGTGCAATGGGCGATGGGCCCAGACCCCTGCGCCATAGGATTTAGACCGGCGTGCTGACCTCTCTGTTGTGCCTAGGTAGGGCTGCGACGTGTTGATCTTCCGAGGCCGGGCATGACCCAGGAAAGTGTGTCCGGCCAAATGGGATCGAGCGTGTTGGGTTATGTGGTGCACCCCTACAGGGAAGTTAATCTATTCGAATAGCTGTGTCCCTCGGTAAAAGGACGACCCGGAGTTGTACCTTGACCTTATGACAACTAGAACCGGATACTTAATAAAATACACCCTTCCAAGTGCCAGATACAACCGGTGATCGCCCTCTCACAGGGCGACGAGGGGAGGATCATCGGTTAGGATTATGCTACGCGATGCTACTTGGTGAACTTACCATCTACTCTCCTTCTGCTGCAAGATGGAGGCTGCCAGAAGCGTAGTCTTCGACAGGATTAGCTATCCCCCTCTTATTCTGGCATTCTGTAGTCCAGTCCACCGATATGGCCCTTTACACATTTACCCATGCATATGTAGTTTAGCTCCTTGCTTGCGAGTACTTTGGATGAGTACTCACTGTTGCTTTCTCCCTCTTTTCCCCCTTTCCCTTCTACCTGGTTGTCGCAACCAGATGTTGGAGCCCAGGAGCCAGACGCCACCGTCGACGACTACTACTACTACTCAGGAGGAGCCTACTACTACGTGCTGCCCGCTGACGGTGACCAGGAGTAGTTTAGGAGGATCCCGGCAGGAGGCCTGCGCCTCTTTCGATCTGTATCCCAGTTTGTGCTAGCCTTCTTAAGGCAAACTTGTTTAACTTATGTCTGTACTCAGATATTGTTGCTTTCGCTGACTCGTCTATGACCGAGCTCTTGTATTCGAGCCCTCGAGGCCCCTGGCTTGTAATATGATGCTTGTATGACTTATTTTTATTTATACAGTTGTGTTGTGACTTCTTCCCGTGAGTTCCTGATCTTGATCGTACATGATTGCGTGTATGATTAGTGTACGGTCGAATTGGGGGCGTCACAGTAGTACCGCAGTGTCTTGCAGTAGTACTGTGTGCCCTAGCGGTAATACCGCGTCCCCGGTGCGGTAGTATCGTGCTTCGCAGGCTGAGTTGGTGGATAACGGTTGGATTTGTTCTTCCACTATATAAGGGGTGTCTTCTTCTCCGAGTTGACTACCTCTTCCACCCCTAAGCTCCATTGTTGCTCCAAGCTCCATTTTCGCCCGATCTCTTTCCCTAGCCAATCAAACTTGTTGGTTCTTTAGGGATTGGCTGAGAAGGCCCCGACCCACACTTCCACCAAGAGAAATTTGATTCCCCCACTAATCCCTTGCGGATCTTGTTACTCTTGGGTTTTTGAGCACCCTAGATGGTTGAGGTCACCGTGGAGCTATATTCCATTGTTGTGAAGCTTCGTGGTGTCGTTGGGAGCCTCCAATTAAGTTGTGGAGATTACCCCAACCTTGTTTGTAAAGGTCCAGTCGCCGCCTCCAAGGGCACCAATAGTGGAATCACGGCATCTCGCATTGTGTGGGGGCGTGAGAAGAATACGATGGCCCTAGTGGCTTCTTGGGGAGCATCGTGCCTCCACACCGCTCCAACGGAGACGTACTTCCCCTCAAAAGGAAGGAACTTCGGTAACACATCCTCGTCTTCACCGGCTCCACTTTTGGTTATCTCGTGACTTTACTTGTGCTAGTTTATTTGTGTTATTTTCCTTGCTTGTTTTTGTGCTTGTTGTTGTTGCATCATATAGGTTTCTCACCTAGTTGCATATCTAGACAACCTACTTTGATGCAAAGTTTTAATTGGTAAAGAAAAGCTAAAAAGTGCTAGTTGCCTATTCATCCCCTCTAGTCAACTATATCGATCCTTTCAAGTGATCTTGTATACAAAAATGGAGGGAGTAACATAAATGTTTGTAACCATTTTAAAAATGTTACTTTTCTTCTCTTTTGTTCTATTTTGCGTTATTCACCTATATAAAACACCTGGTTTTTTGCATCTGAGTGGACTGAAAGAGACGTCGGTCGATTTTTTTTACTACCTTTGAATTTACATCTACATAGTGTTACTTATCTTCTAAGTTAATAAGTTCCTAGAGAATGAAGCTCCCTGTTGCATCGAGGCTCTAGGCGGCCGGTGGGATTACCGTGTCAGCTTATCTATGATGCTTGCCATTCAGGAGGGGCCATTACCTAGGCGCACGCGATGGGCGGCCGCCTATGCTTCACTTTGTGGATTGGTCTACATAAACCGCGCGAGGGAGGGGGTAGGTTTCAGTTAGACTGGTTGTAATAGGGAGTATCATATACTAGTATCATGCATATGATACTACTATATGATACTACCTCCCTAATGCATAGTATCATATATTAGTATCATGTAGTACTTTATTTTATTGCCATGCATGACACAAAGCAGCATGGCATTTATTATGATACAGTATCATGATATGATACTCCACCATCTCTTTCTTCATTTAATGTTATGACACCTCATCAAAGTTGCCTAGTTGGCATGCATGTACTAGCTATGATACTACCATTACGATGAGCCTTAGGCTGATTTTGCTGGTTTTTCTTCCCTGGGTTTTTTGTTTGCGTGAGGGATCGTGGGGATGGGAAAAGGTGAGTGGCTTAGTTCGATCGGTCGAGGGGAGATCGTATGAGGGGGTGGGGGAGGGATACGAAGATGCGACACGACCTACCAACTGGCCAACTAGGAGTAGAGATAAGAGATATCAGTTGAAGGCCCTGTTTGGTTTGGCTGTGGATTTTCTAAAAGAAGCTGTGAAAAATCTGCTGTGGAAAAATAGCTGTGGAAAATCTGATGTGAAAAAGATGTTGGCCATTTGGCAAACCAGCTGATACAGCTTTTTCAGATTTTGGCCCACAGCGGAATCAGATTTTGGAAAGCACATCCTGGCCTGCTTCCGCTTTCGGTTCAGATTTTGGCAGCGGATTTCTGAAATCGGATTCTGCTGGGTTCTCTCTTTGGTTCAGATTCTGCTGTGCGGCAACGAAATCCGTCGATAAAAGCTGAACCAAACAGGGCCGAAAACTAGCTAACAACTATTGATGCTAGGGAGCAGGCTCGAGCCAAAGATACTAATGAGGAAGCATGCAAGGGATAATCTAGCGCCAACATGATGCAGATAAAACCACGTGACAAGGTGTAACCTTAGATTCCTTTTCTATTTTTTAGTTTGTTTCATGTTTTTGTTTCTTGCTTACTAAGCCTTTAAAAAGTGCATCAATGGTCACTGTATTTGTGTTTTTTTGCGGGAAACTATGAGCTTTATTCAACAACAATGGCACCAACACGATCAGCCATCACGCTGGTCATGAGGAAACCGGGCGAGGAGTCCATCCAACAGTCGGTAACCCCAAGTGTGCTTGCATGTTTCACACACAAGTGGGCCGTCATATTGGCACTTCTTATTACATGTTGAATATCAAAGGAAAGAAAGCATAAGGCTAGCTCATCAATTTCTAAAAGTAACGGCGCTACAATAGAGCGCGAAAAGCGTCGCAAGTGCCATAGCTGTACCATCTCCAAACAATCTGTTTCCATAGCCACTCGCGAGAACCCCCGGAGCTTTGCAAATATTACCCCATCTCGCAGCGCCAACGCTTCTGCAATAAGAGGATCTGTGACATCGGGGTAAGGCTTACTCCAGGCAGCAACAAACGAAGAAGGAGATCTAGCTAAACCTCCTATTCCACTCTTGTTCTCAATCACTGAAACACTAGCATCCGTATTGATTTTTACCCAGTCAACTTCAGGAAGTCTCCATCCATACCCAGGCAGTGTTTTGGTCTGCTCCAATGGGAGTTCCAATAGAGCCAGTGTTTCTCTTATACGCTTCATGGATTGGACTGGGTCCATACTCACTCTATCATGTGTTATGCCGTTACGTGATGTCCAGATCGCCCACATGACAGTAACTATTTTTGCAATGTCCACCTCAGCAAAACGTGGATCACAGAGGATATCCTTGCACCACGTACAAGGGTGTATCTCCGGCAACTTGAGGTGCAGCCAGCTTCTCGCTTCTGCCCAAAAGCTTTGCGCATGAGAGCACTTAATCAATGCATGAAGCATATCTTCATTTGTACCTTTGCAGACCTTGCATCGCGCTAAGGTTGCTATATGCCTGTGTTGTAGTGTTGTTTCCACCGGTAGTATACCCCAAAGGACTCGCCACTAGAACACACGGACCTTGGGCAGCACTTTTAGTTTCCATAGTCTCGTCCACACCTGCTTATTGTTCTCTGAAGATTCTGTAATCGTCCCTTCCTCTAGAGCTAACTGCTCGTTACGAGTCATTAGAGCACGATACACGGATTTTACAGTGTAGGAACCCGACCTCTCATGAGCCCAAGCCTAGAAATCATCACCACCACCTTGTCTGAGCGGAATATTGAGAATTGCATCAGCGTCTGGGGGTATGAAGTTATTCCTAACTAGATCAGCTTTCCAGGACCAGCTCTCATTGTCAATCAAATCTGCAACTGTGTACAGCATAGCAGAACCAATCTGCTCTGTAGGTCGAAGTGACAATCTCCCTGGCAGCCATCTATCTTCCCAGATTCTTACGGAGGAACCGTCCCCGATCCTCCTCAACAGCCCAGCCTCCAATGCTGCTCTCCCTGCAACTATCGCCCGCCAGGTAGCCGAAGCGTTGCGCGGAACAGTAGCATGCATAAAATCAGTCGTCGGGAAATATCTTCCTTTTAGCACTCTGGAACATAGACCATGCGGGTTTGTAATCAGCCGCCATCCCTGTTTTCCCAACAACGCAACATTGAAGCATTCCAAATCTCGAAACCCCATTCCTCCTCTTATTTTTGGAAGCGACAAGGACTTCCAATCTATCCACTGCATGGAATTTCGGTCAATCAAGCTACTCCACTAGAACTTTGCCATCGGTGAGGAGATGTTCTTATACACTTTTTTCGTGAGCTTGAAGCAACCCATAGTGTATGTCGGGACTGCCCGAGCCTTTGACTTGATTAATATCTCCCTCACCGTGCAAGACACCAAACGTTCTATACCACCATTCAGTTGTGACCTCACTCTCTCACCAATGAAGTGAAAGGTACCAGATGTAATTCGTCCAACTGCAGTGGGAAGACCCAGATATCTTTCATTGAATGCCTCAACCCCAATGCCTATGGCACCTTTCAACATAACTCTAACCGGATGTGGTGTGTTTGGACTGAAAAAATAGAGCTCTTGTCTCTGTTCATGCATTGGCCCGAACAATCGCCATATATCCTCAAGATGTTATTCAACCTCATCGCACTCTCCAGTTTTGCTTGCATAAAGATAAGGCTGTCGTCCGCAAACAGTAGATGATTAATCCACGGTGACTGGGTGCATACTCGGATTCCTTTGTCCGCATGGACTCCACCAAAGTTGTTCAACAGAGTTGTGAAGCCCTCCGCGCATAGAAGAAAAAGATATGGTGAAACGGGATCTCCTTGCCTGAAACCTCTAGATGGGGTAAAAAAGGCAGTAACTCACCATTCACACGTACTGCAAACCAAACCGATGAAACACATTTCATAATCAGTCGGATAAATATTGAGCTGAATCCCAATTTAGTCATGATAGCTTCGAGATAATGCCATTCAATACGGTCATATGCTTTCATCATGTCTAATTGGACTCCACAAACCCAATTCTTTCCCTTCTTCCTCTTCTTCATTGCGTGAACACTTTCGTGTGCAATAAGAACATTATCCGTGATGAGGCGCCCAGGCACAAATGCACTTTGCTCCTCACCTATTATCTCATGGAGAAAATCCCTCATCCTGTTGACAATGCATTTGGAAGCGATTTTGTACAGAACCGGACAAAGGGAAATCGGTCTATACTGATTTATCCTCTGCGGGTGGCGTACCTTAGGGATTAATGTGATTGTCGTATCGTTCATGCCTACAGGTAGCTCACCCCAATTCAGGAAATCCAACACCGCCGGGACTATATCATCTTTCAATAATGACCAATGTCTCTGAAAAAATCCCGCGGTAAAACCATCCACACCCGGCGCCTTGGAAGGAGCCATCTGAAACAAAGCAGTTCGTACCTCCTTCTCCGTGAACAGCATATCAAGATGTTCGTTCATTGGAGCGGTCACTCGAGTTGGAACCAAATTCATCAGTTCGTCAAGCGGTTTAAACCCTTGGGATGTGTACAGAGTTTGAAAGAACTGTTGTACTTCAATATGATCATCCTCCCGTGTTTGACAAACTGACCCATTTGCACGCTCAAGCCTTTCAATCTTATTTATTCTCCTTCGTTGTGCTGCTTGTGCATGAAAAAAATTTGTATTTCGATCGCCCTCGCGCAGGTACAACACTCTAGACCGTTGCCGCATCCATATTTCCTCCTGATGAATTGCTTCTCTAAGCTTTTTGACTGTAGCCTTTTCTTCATCAGTGGGACCTCTCCCAGCCGCTCGGCTCCTCAGATGGTTCAAATCCTCCCGGAGCTTCCTGACTGTAGCCGTCAAACTGCCAAACTCCCGTGCGCCCCATGCAGATAATGAGCTCTGCATGTTATTGAGCGCACCAAGTACTCCTGCCAGCCCTTGCTGACCCGCCCCTTTTGCCAATTAGTCATGACAATACTATCATAATCTGCATGTGTCTGCCACACATCCTCGTAGCGAAATTGTTTCGCTCCTTGTCTTCCCCCCGTGACAACATGTTCCCGCAGCTGTACCAGCACAAAGCAGTGGTCAGACTCTGTAGTACTAATGTGTCGAACTCTGGTATGGCCAAAACGGTTGATGAGCTCTGGATTGCCAAATGCTCTATCCAGCCGAGCTTTAACATTGTCATCACCTGCGTGGCCATTATCCCATGTATACTCCATTCCAGTCCACCCTAGGTCCTGGAACAAGCACTCATCAATTATGTCTCGGAACGCCCTCATCTGCCACTCCGGACGGGCAGCTCGTGAAAAGTGCTCCGATGCAAATAAGGTTTCATTAAAGTCACCAATACATAACCATGCTGGGTGCTGGATGGAGAATAAGGTTCGAAGAAATCTCCAGCTATGGTGTCTATCTGATGCTCGTGGGGCTCCATAGAATCCCGCGAGTCTCCATTTTTCAGAGATGTGATCACTTTTCTGCACCATTACATCTATATGGCCAGAACTATAGTTTTGAAGTTCAACCTGCACTTCGGCTGACCAAAACAAACCAATACCTCCACTTAGACCATCACTGTCTACTGCGAAATAGCCTACAAAACCAAGTTGATTCTTTAGGTTTTCCACTCTTTTAGCTGCAATCTTTGTCTCCATTACAAATAGAAGACATGGCCCTTCTTGCTTCACTACACTGCGAAGCTCACGAACTGCCGCTGGGTTCCCAAGCCCACGGCAGTTACAACTAAGGCAATTCATGGTGACTGGCAAGGCCGCACCGCAGCCTCTGCCGATGTCCCGGAGTTAACCGGAGTAGGTTTCTTTTTCTTTGGCGACCTCTCGCCATCCTCACCTTTCTCAGAGGAGTCGGTCGGGTCCTCATCAGTCCCCTGTTTGCCTCCCCCTTGGTTGTGTGGCTCGTGAAGGAAATATGCCCTAGAGGCAATAATAATGTTATTATTTTTATTTCCTTATATCATGATAAATGTTTATTATTCATGCTAGAATGGTATTATCCGGAAACATAATACTTGTGTGAATACATAGACAAACCAAACATCACTAGTATGCCTCTACTTGACTAGCTCATTAATCAAAGATGGTTATGTTTCCTAACCATAGACATGTGTTGTCATTTGATTAACGGGATCACAC
The DNA here is from genome assembly GCF_003073215.2 of Triticum urartu. NCBI lineage: Eukaryota > Viridiplantae > Streptophyta > Magnoliopsida > Poales > Poaceae > Triticum > Triticum urartu. The sequence goes on along the minus strand of NC_053024.1, from coordinate 192,397,616 downwards.
TATTAGGAGAATGATGTGATTGACATGACCCATTCCATTAGCTTAGTATTATCCGGAAACATAATACTTGTGTGAATACATAGACAAACCAAACATCACTAGTATGCCTCTACTTGACTAGCTCATTAATCAAAGATGGTTATGTTTCCTAACCATAGACATGTGTTGTCATTTGATTAACGGGATCACATTATTAGGAGAATGATGTGATTGACATGACCCATTCCATTAGCTTAGCACCCGATCGTTTAGTATGTTGCTATTGCTTTCTTCATGACTTATACATGTTCCTATAACTATGAGATTATGCAACTCCCGTTTGCCGGAGGAACACTTTGTGTGCTACCAAACGTCACAACGTAACTGGGTGATTATAAAGGAGCTCTACAGGTGTCTCCAAAGGTACATGATGGGTTGGCGTATTTCGAGATTAGGATTCCGATTGTCGGAGAGGTATCTCTGGGCCCTCTCGGTAATGCACATCACATAAGCCTTGCAAGCATTGCAACTAATGAGTTAGTTGCGAGATGATGTATTACGAAACGAGTAAAGAGACTTGACGGTAACGAGATTGAACTAGGTATTGAGATACCGACGATCGAATCTCGGGCAAGTAACATACCGATGACAAAGGGAACAACGTATGTTGTTATGCGGTCTGACCGACAAAGATCTTCGTAGAATATGTAGGAGCCAATATGAGCATCCAGGTTCCGCTATTAGTTATTGACCGGAGACGTGTCTCGGTCATGTCTACATTGTTCTCGAACCCGTAGGGTCCGCACGCTTAAGGTTTCGATGATAGTTATATTATGAGTTTATGAGTTTTGATGTACCAAAGTTAGTTCAGAGTCCCGGATGTGATCACAGGCATAATGAGGAGTCTCGAAATGGTCGAGACATAAATATTGATATATTGGACGGCTATATTCGGACACCGGAAGTGTTCCGGGTGATTTTGGAGAAAACCGGAGAGCCGGAGGGTTACCGGAACCCTACCGGGAGAAGTAATGGGCCATATGGGCCTTAGTGGAGAGAGAGGGGCAGCAAGGGTGGGCCGCGCGCCTCCTCCCCCCTAGTCCGAATTGGACTAGGAGAGGGGGGGCGGCGCCCCCCTTTCCTTCTCCTTCCCCACTTCCTTCCCCCTCCTAGTAGGAGTCCTACTCCTACTAGGAGGAGGACTCCTCCTTGGCGCGCCTATAGGGCCGTCCGGTCTCCTCCCCTTGCTCCTTTATATACGGGGGCAGGGGGCACCCCTAGACACACAAGTTGATCCACGTGATCATATTCTTAGCCGTGTGCGGTGCCCCCTTCCACCATAATCCTCGATAATATTGTAGCGGTGCTTAGGCGAAGCCCTGCGATGGTAGTACATCAAGATCGTCACCACGCCGTCATGCTGACGGAACTCTTCCCCGACACTTTGCTGGATCGGAGTCCGGGGATCATCATCGAGCTGAACGTGTGCTAAAACTCGGAGGTGCCGTAGTTTCGGTGCTTGATCGGTCGGGCCATGAAGACGTACGACTACATCAACCGCGTTGTGCTAACGCTTCCGCTGTCGGTCTACAAGGGTACGTAGATCACACTCTCCGCTCTTGTTGCTATGCATCACCATGATCTTGCGTGTGCGTAGGAAACTTTTTGAAATTACTACGTTCCCCAACAGTGGCATCTGAGCCTAGGTTTTATGTGTTGATGTTATATGCACGAGTAGAACACAAGTGAGTTGTGGGCGATATAAGTCATACTGCTTACCAGCATGTCATACTTTGGTTCGGCGGTATTGTTCGATGAAGCGGCCCGGACCGACATTACGCGTACGCTTAGGCGAGACCGGTTCTCCCGACGTGCTTTGCACAAAGGTGGCTAGCGGGTGACAGTTTCTCCAACTTTAGTTGAACCGAGTGTGGCTACGCCCGGTCCTTGCGAAGGTTAAAACAGCACCAACTTGACAAACTATCGTTGTGGTTTTGATGCGTAGGTAAGATTGGTTCTTGCTTAAGCCCGTAGCAGCCACGTAAAACTTGCAACAACAAAGTAGAGGACGTCTAACTTGTTTTTGAAGGGCATGTTGTGATGTGATATGGTCAAGACATGATGCTAAATTTTATTGTATGAGATGATCATGTTTTGTAACCAAGTTATCGGCAACTGGCAGGAGCCATATGGTTGTCGCTTTATTGTATGCAATGCAATTGCGCTATAATGCTTTACTTTATCACTAAGCGGTAGCGATAGTCGTGGAAGCATAAGATTGGCGAGACGACAACGATGCTACGATGGTGATCAAGGTGTCGCGCCGGTGACGATGGTGATCACGACGGTGCTTCGAAGATGGAGATCACAAGCACAAGATGATGATGGCCATATCATATCACTTATATTGATTGCATGTGATGTTTATCTTTTATGCATCTTATCTTGCTTTGATTGACGGTAGCATTTTAAGATGATCTCTCACTAATTATCAAGAAGTGTTCTCCCTGAGTATGCACCGTTGCGAAAGTTCTTCGTGCTGAGACACCACGTGATGATCGGGTGTGATAGGCTCTACGTTCAAATACAACGGGTGCAAAACATTTGCACACGTAGAATACTCAGGTTGTACTTGACGACCCAAGCATATACAGATATGGCCTCGGAACACGGAGATCGAAAGGTCGAGCGTGAATCATATAGTAGATATGATCAACATAGCGATGTTCACCAATGAAACTACTCCATATCACGCGATGATAGGACATGGTTTAGTTGATTTGGATCACGTAATCACTTAGAGGATTAGAGGGATGTCTATCTAAGTGGGAGTTCTTTAGTAATATGATTAATTGAACCTAAATTTATCATGAACTTAGTACCTGATAGTATCTTGCTTGTTTAATTTTGATTGTAGATAGATGGCCCGTGCTGTTGTTCCGTTGAATTTTAATGCGTTCCTTGAGAAAGCAAAGTTGAAAGATGATGGTAGCAATTACACGGACTGGGTCCGTAACTTGAGGATTATCCTCATTGCTGCACAGAAGAATTACGTCCTGGAAGCACCGCTGGGTGCCAGGCCTGCTGCTGGAGCAACACCAGATGTTATGAACGTCTGGCAGAGCAAAGCTGATGACTACTCGATAGTTCAGTGTGCCATGCTTTACGTCTTAGAATCGGGACTTCAACAACGTTTTGAACGTCATGGAGCATATGAGATGTTCCAGGAGTTGAAGTTAATATTTCAAGCAAATGCCCGGATTGAGAGATATGAAGTCTCCAATAAGTTCTATAGCTGCAAGATGGAGGATAACAATTCTGTCAGTGAGCATATACTCAAAATGTCTGGGTATAATAATCACTTGATTCAATTGGGAGTTAATCTTCCAGATGATTGCGTCATTGACAGAATTCTCCAATCACTACCACCAAGCTACAAGAGCTTCGTGATGAACTATAATATGCAAGGGATGAATAAGACTATTCCCGAGCTCTTCGCAATGCTGAAAGCTGCGGAGGTAGAAATCAAGAAGGAGCATCAAGTGTTGATGGTCAATAAGACCACTAGTTTCAAGAAAAAGGGCAAAGGGAAAAAGAAGGGGAACTTCAAAAAGAACAGCAAGCAAGTTGCTACTCAAGAGAAGAAACCCAAACCTGGACCTAAGCCTGAAACTGAGTGCTTCTACTGCAAGCAGTCTGGTCACTGGAAGTGGAACTGCCCCAAGTATTTGGCGGATAAGATGGATGGCAAGGTGAACAAAGGTATATGTGATATACATGTTATTGATGTGTACCTTACTAATGCTCGCAGTAGCACCTGGGTATTTGATACTGGTTCTGTTGCTAACATTTGCAACTCGAAACAGGGACTACGGATTAAGCGAAGATTGGCTAAGGACGAGGTGACGATGCGCGTGGGAAATGGTTCCAAAGTCGATGTGATCGCGGTCGGCACGCTACCTCTACATCTACCTTCGGGATTAGTATTAGACCTAAATAATTGTTATTTGGTGCCAGCGTTAAGCATGAACATTATATCTGGATCTTGTTTGATGCGAAACGATTATTCATTTAAATCAGAGAATAATGGTTGTTCTATTTATATGAGTAATATCTTTTATGGTCATGCACCCTTAAAGAGTGGTCTATTCTTATTAAATCTCGATAGTAGTGACACACATATTCATAATGTTGAAGCCAAAAGATGCAGAGTTAATAATCATAGTGCAACTTATTTGTGGCACTGCCGTTTGGGTCATATCGGTGTAAAGCGCATGAAGAAACTCCATACTGATGGGCTTTTGGAACCACTTGATTATGAATCACTTGGTACTTGCGAACCATGCCTTATGGGTAAGATGACAAAAACACCATTCTCCGGTACTATGGAGAGAGCAACAGATTTGTTGGAAATCATACATACAGATGTATGTGGTCTGATGAATGTTGAGGCTCGTGGCGGATATCGTTATTTTCTCACCTTCACAGATGACTTAAGCAGATATGGGTATATCTACTTAATGAAACATAAGTCTGAAACATTTGAAAAGTTCAAAGAATTTCAGAGTGAAGTTGAAAATCATCGTAACAAGAAAATAAAATTCCTACGATCTGATCGTGGAGGAGAATATTTGAGTTACGAGTTTGGTGTACATTTGAAACAATGCGGAATAGTTTCGCAACTCACGCCACCCGGAACACCACAACGTAATGGTGTGTCCGAACGTCGTAATCATACTTTACTTGATATGGTGCGATCTATGATGTCTCTTACTGACTTACCGCTATCGTTTTGGGGTTATGCTCTAGAGACGTCCGCATTCACGTTAAATAGGGCACCATCAAAATCCGTTGAGACGACGCCTTATGAACTATGGTTTGGCAAGAAACCAAAGTTGTCGTTTCTGAAAGTTTGGGGTTGCGATGCTTATGTGAAAAAGCTTCAACCTGATAAGCTCGAACCCAAATCGGAGAAATGTGTCTTCATCGGATATCCAAAGGAAACTATTGGATACACCTTCTATCATAGATCTGAAGGCAAAACTTTTGTTGCTAAATTAGGAAACTTTCTAGAGAAGGAGTTTCTCTCGAAAGAAGTGAGTGGGAGGAAAGTAGAACTTGATGAGGTAACTGTACCTGCTCCCTTATTGGAAAGTAGTACATCACAGAAACCAGTTTCTGTGACACCTACACCAATTAGTGAGGAAGCTAATGATGATGATCATGAAGCTTCAGAACAAGATACTACTGAACCTTGTAGATCAACCAGAGTAAGATCCGCACCAGAGTGGTATGGTAATCCTGTTCTAGAAGTCATGCTACTAGATCATGATGAACCTACGAACTATGGAGAAGCAATGGTGAGCCCAGATTCCGCAAAGTGGCTTGAAGCCATGAAATCTAAGATGGGATCCATGTATGAGAACAAAGTATGGACTTTGGTTGACTTGTCCAATGATCGGCAAGCAATTGAGAATAAATGGATCTTTAAGAAGAAGACTGACGCTGACGGTAATGTTACTGTCTACAAAGCTCGACTTGTCGCAAAAGGTTTTCGACAAGTTCAAGGGATTGACTACGATGAGACCTTCTCACCCGTAGCGATGCTTAAGTCTGTCCGAATCATGTTAGCAATTGCCGCATTTTATGATTATGAAATTTGGCAGATGGATGTCAAAACTGCATTCCTGAATGGATTTCTGCAAGAAGAGTTGTATATGATGCAACCGGAAGGTTTTGTCGATCCAAAGGGAGCTAACAAAGTGTGCAAGCTCCAGCGATCCATTTATGGACTGGTGCAAGCCTCTCGGAGTTGGAATAAACGCTTTGATAGTGTGATCAAAGCTGTACAGACTTTTGGAGAAGCCTGTATTTACAAGAAAGTGAGTGGGAGCTCTGTAGCATTTCTGATATTATATGTAGATGACATATTACTAATCGGAAATGATATAGAATTTCTGGATAGCATAAAGGGATACTTGAATAAGAGTTTTTCAATGAAAGACCTCGGTGAAGCTGCTTACATATTGGGCATTAAGATCTATAGAGACAGATCAAGACGCTTAATTGGACTTTCACAAAGCACATACCTTGACAAAGTTTTGAAAAAGTTCAAAATGGATCAAGCAAAGAAAGGATTCTTGCCTGTGTTACAAGGTGTGAAATTGAGTAAGACTCAATGCCCGACCAATGCAGAAGATAGAGAGAAAATGAAAGATGTTCCCTATGCTTCAGCCATAGGCTCTATCATGTATGCAATACTGTATACCAGACCTGATGTGTGTCTTGCTATAAGTCTAGCAGGCAGGTACCAAAGTAATCCAGGAGTGGATCACTGGACAGCGGTCAAGAACATCCTGAAATACCTGAAAAGGACTAAGGATATGTTTCTCATATATGGAGGTGACAAAGAGCTCATCGTAAATGGTTACGTTGATGCAAGCTTTGACACTGATCTGGACGATTCTAAATCGCAAACCAGATACGTGTTTACATTAAACGGTGGAGCGGTCAGTTGGTGCAGTTCTAAACAAAGCGTTGTGGCGGGATCTACATGTGAAGCGGAATACATAGCTGCTTCAGAAGTAGCAAACAAAGGAGTCTGGATGAAGGAGTTCATATCCGATCTAGGTGTCATACCTAGTGCATCGGGTCCAATGAAAATCTTTTGTGACAATATTGGTGCAATTGTCTTGGCAAAGGAATGCAGATATCACAAGAGAACCAAGCACATCAAGAGACGCTTCAATTCCATCCGAGATCTAGTCCAGGTGGGAGACATAGAGATTTGCAAGATACATACGGATCTGAATATTGCAGACCCGTTGACTAAGCCTCTTCCACGAGCAAAACATGATCAGCACCAAAGCTCCATGGGTGTTAGAATCATTACTGTGTAATCTAGATTATTGACTCTAGTGCAAGTGGGAGACTGAAGGAAATATGCCCTAGAGGCAATAATAATGTTATTATTTTTATTTCCTTATATCATGATAAATGTTTATTATTGATGCTAGAATTGTATTATCCGGAAATATAATACTTGTGTGAATACATAGACAAACCAAACGTCACTAGTATGCCTCTACTTGACTAGCTCATTAATCAAAGATGGTTATGTTTCCTAACCATAGACATGTGTTGTCATTTGATTAACGGGATCACATTATTAGGAGAATGATGTGATTGACATGACCCATTCCATTAGCTTAGCACCCGATCGTTTAGTATGTTGCTATTGCTTTCTTCATGACTTATACATGTTCCTATGACTATGAGATTATGCAACTCCCGTTTGCCGGAGGAACACTTTGTGTGCTACCAAACGTCACAACGTAACTGGGTGATTATAAAGGAGCTCTACAGGTGTCTCCAAAGGTACATGTTGGGTTGGCGTATTTCGAGATTAGGATTTGTCACTCCGATTGTCGGAGAGGTATCTCTGGGCCCTCTCGGTAATGCACATCACATAAGCCTTGCAAGCATTGCAACTAATGAGTTAGTTGCGAGATGATGTATTACGAAACGAGTAAAGAGACTTGCCGGTAACGAGATTGAACTAGGTATTGAGATACCGACGATCGAATCTCGGGCAAGTAACATACCAATGACAAAGGGAACAACGTATGTTGTTATGCGGTCTGACCGAGAAAGATCTTCGTAGAATATGTAGGAGCCAATATGAGCATCCAGGTTCCGCTATTAGTTATTGACCGGAGACATGTCTCGGTCATGTCTACATTGTTCTCGAACCCGTAGGGTCCACACGCTTAAGGTTTCGATGATAGTTATATTATGAGTTTATGAGTTTTGATGTACCGAAGTTAGTTCAGAGTCCCGGATGTGATCACGGACATAATGAGGAGTCTTGAAATGGTCGAGACATAAAGATTGATATATTGGACGGCTATATTCGGACACCGGAAGTGTTCCGGGTGATTTCGGAGAAAACCGGAGAGCCGGAGGGTTACCGGAACCCTACCGGGAGAAGTAATGGGCCATATGGGCCTTAGTGGAGAGAGAGAGGGGCAGCAAGGGTGGGCCGCACGCCTCCTCCTCCCCTGGTCCGAATTGGATTAGGAGAGGGGGGCGGGGCGGCGCCCCCTTTCCTTCTCCTTCCCCACTTCCTTCCCCCTCCTAGTAGGAGTCCTACTCCTACTAGGAGGAGGACTCCTCCTTGGCGCGCCTATAGGGCCGGCCGGCCTCCTCCCCTTGCTCCTTTATATACGGGGGCAGGGGGCACCCCTAGACACACAAGTTGATCCACGTGATCATATTCTTAGCCGTGCGCGGTGCCCCCTTCCACCATAATCCTCGATAATATTGTAGCGGTGCTTAGGCGAAGCCCTGCGATGGTAGTACATCAAGATCGTCACCACGCCGTCATGCTGACGGAACTCTTCCCCGACACTTTGCTGGATCGGAGTCCGGGGATCGTCATCGAGCTGAACGTGTGCTAAAACTCGGAGGTGCCGTAGTTTCCGTGCTTGATCGGTCGGGCCGTGAAGACGTACGACTACATCAACCGCGTTGTGCTAACGCTTCCGCTGTCGGTCTACAAGGGTACGTAGATCACACTCTCCCCTCTCGTTGCTATGCATCACCATGATCTTGCGTGTGCGTAGGAAACTTTTTGAAATTACTACGTTCCCCAACAGCTCGTTCATCAGCAAGGGCATAACCCTCCTGTACTCCTTTTTGTTCCTCGGCGGCCCCCCTTTTCTTTTGTTTTGATTCATATTCTTTGCTGGGGAAGTAACCACGGTTCCTTTCTCAACTACAGTACCTGAACCCTTTGTACCAGCTGTATCTCTCTGGTTGCTTGATTGCTCTTTTGGCACGTACTCACTAGCATCAGGTTTCTTGCGATCATCTGATGCCCGCAACCCTTTCCCAAAGGGAAGATCCCCATTAGCATCCCTCGTTCCAGGGGTCGGACAGTGCAAATCAGAGTGGCCCAAGCGTCCACATGAAAAGCAGAAGTGTGGAACATTTTCATAGAGAATATCATAAAGATCCTTGCTCTTCCTCCGTGCCGACTCAATCAGAATCCACCACCTCAGAGGTTTTTCCACATCAACTGAAACTCTGGCTCTCAGATAGCCATTAGCATGATCAAACTGCACACGAGTTGCCTCCTTGTCAATCTGCTTTGCAATGGCACCACACCATTTGTCATTACGCAGGTTGAAAGGAAGATTTACTACCCTCGCCCACATATGGATCTTGTCAAAACTCAGTTCAGATGGGCGCATGCATTCATCAAACTCCGCCAAGACGACAACATTCTTACTAACATGCTATGGCGCCCCTTCCCAGACGGATCCCTGTCTCTCTGGCTAGCAAATTCAGCCACGAACATATTCTCTCCAATCGATCTAAAGACCAAACCTTTAGGGTTTCCCCAAGCTGGATGGAGAGCGCTGATAATTGTTTGGATGTGAAGAACCCTCCTATGTATCCCTTTTCCAGCCAGCATCCACCTCTCTTGAATCCCTTCATCTCTATCATCCAGAACAAGCGGCGTAGCCTCCTCCTCGGTGATGTCCAATTTTCCTAGGGCCTCCGCTAACCTCGCCCTTGCCGCACGGGGAGACAAGGGATCCTTCCCGCTGCTATGGCCCGATGATGTTGCCATCCTCCAGCCACAGATCCTGTGCGCCGTGCCGGAGATCAGCACGTGCCGCCAAGATCCACCCGCAAACCCTAATCGCCTCTAGAGGGCGCTCCGGGTATTACGGGGGAAAAGCTGGTCACTATATTTGTGTTGAAAGCTCACTTTGAACAATGTACTTAAGAATACGGCCACTATATACGACTTAAGAATACAAAATTCAATCGGTTAAGAGGGATGCGTGCGCCCCACCCACCTGAAAATAATTTCTTTTTTGGGGGGGGGGGAAGCAAGAATGGTAAACACACGGACCTTTTACAGGGCTGTTATGGGACTTTCCCATAATACTCCACCCTATTTTTCACCAGGGTGGGGCCCCAGCCTCCTCCTTGATCCAATTAAAAAGCGCCAGGTCAATCTCAGTCCCTAATCCTTAAGTAAACTTTTGTTGATGTAGCATTGGTGGGGGATGAAGAGGAAAGGGCCATAAGGTAATCATCCGCAGCACGGGTGCACGCACGCAGCACACACGCATTGCAGCCTTCCACTACCTCGCCAATTGGCCATTGTAGGATCGAAGTATGTCTAGAGGGGGGTGATTAGACTACTTGACCAAATAAAAACTTAACCTTTTCCCAATTTTAGTTCTTGGCAGATTTTAGCTATTTTAGGACAAGTCAAGCAATCATCACACAATTCAAGCAAGCATGCAAAGAGTATATTGGCAGCGGAAAGTAAAGCATGCAACTTGCGAGAATGTAAAGGGAAGGGTTTGGAGAATTCAAACGCTATTGGAGACATGGATGTTTTTCCCATGGTTCGGATAGGTGGTGCTATCCTACATCCACGTTGATGGAGACTTCAACCCACGAAGGGTAACGGTTGCGGGAGTCCACACAGGGCTCCACCCAAGGGCAACGGTTGCGCGAGTCCACACAGGGCTCCACCCACGAAGGGTCCACGAAGAAGCAACCACCCACAAAGGGTCCATGAAGAAGCAACCTTGTCTATCCCACCATGGCCATCGCCCACGAAGGACTTGCCTCACTAGCGGTAGATCTTCACGAAGTAGGCGATCTCCTTGCCCTTACAAACTCCTTGGTTCAACTCCACAATCTTGTCGGAGGCTCCCAAGTGACACCTAGCCAATCTAGGAGACACCACTCTCCAAGAAGTAACAAATGGTGTGTAGGTAATGAACTCCTTGCTCTTGTGCTTCAAATGATAGTCTCCCCAACACTCAACTCTCTCTCATAGGATTTGGATTTGGTGGAAAGAATATTTGAGTGGAAAGCAACTTGGGAAGGCTAGAGATCAAGATTCATATGGTAGGAATGGAATGTCTTGGTCTCAACACATGAGTAGGTGGTTCTCTCTCAGAACATATGAGTTGGAATGGTGTGTGTGTTCTGATGGCTCTCTCATCGAATGAGAAAGAGGTGGAGGGGTATATATAGCCTCCACACAAAATCCAACCGTTACACAATTTACCAATCTCGGTGGGACCGAATCAGAAAACTCAGTCTGACCGAAATGGTAAACCTAGTGACCGTTAGGAATTTCGGTGGGACTGACATGCAACTCGGTAGGACCGATTCGGTTAGGGTTTGGGCATAACGTACTCTTGGTGAGACCGATTACACAAACTCGGTGAGACCGAATTTGGTAATTAGCTAACCAGAGAGTTGGTCAGGCAAACTCGGTGGGACCGATTTGCTCTATCGGTGAGACCGAAAAGTTACAAAGGGGAAACACTGAGTTTACATTGCAATCTCGGTGGGACCGATTCGCTCTTTCGGTGGGAGCGAAAAGTTACAAAAGGGAAACAGAGAGTTTGCAACTCCATCTCGGTGGGACCGAGATCCTTATCGGTAGAACCGAATTGCTAGGGTTTGGCAGTGGCTAATGACAAGTGAAACTCGGTGGCGCCGGATAGGAAGAATCGGTAGGACCGAGTTTGGCTTAGGGTTTTGGTCATATGTGGATATGGGAAAGTAGTTGAGGGTTTTGGAGCATATCACTAAGCACATGAAGCAAGAGGCTCATTAAGCAACACCTCATCCCTCCTTAATAGTATTGGCTTTTCCTAAAGACTCAATGTGATCTTGGATCACTAAAATATAAAATGAAGAGCTTGAGCTTTTGAGCTTGAGCCAATCCTTTGTCCTTAGCATTTTAAGGGTTCCACTTTCACATCCATGCCATGCCATGCCAATCATTGAGCTTTCCTGAAATAATTATCTTGGAATAGTATTAGCTCAATGAGCTATATGTTGTTATGAATTACCAAAACCACCTAGGGATAGTTGCACTTTCAGCCATGCAGCCCGAGCCCGTGGAGTCCTGCATCCCCAACGCGTCTGCGGGCCAAGCCCTCTCGCCATGTCTTCCACGTGGTCACCTCGACCATATGTCTCCCGGCCTTCAGCGTCTGGTTTCGCACGCAGCCTACCGCCGCTCGGCGCGATCGTGCAGCTTCTCCCTTCTCAACATTCACAACATGCATGCATGTACACACACAAAGCAAGCACAAACACAACTCAATACGCATGCACAACAACGAGCAGCCGCCGCATGGCATGGCTAGCGGGAGTGGACGTACGGTGCCGGGGTGCACGTCGTGCTGCCGGTCATCCAGGACAGGGTCTCATGAGCGATCGCCGGCCGCGTCACACTGGCAACACTGATCGATGCCGGCCAGCGGATGTACAGGAGCTGCGAGACGAGCTAGGCGGCGCAACACATACCAACTCTCTGTTTGCATGAGATGGCCACCTGAACGACTGTAGCGACACCCACACCGGCCGCCCTCCTTGCCGTGCGCGCGCACCATGGTGGCGCGGCTACCGGAGCATGCCCCGGCGGCCTCCGATATGTCATATGTGCATGTTGTGTGCTAGGCTGCTAGCTGTGCGCGCGCTTGCATGTTGTGTGCGAGTGTGTGTGCATGCGTCTTGTGTGTTCTCATAACAAGGTCACGCTCTAGTTTATTTATACGCAACGAAGCTGCTAGTTCAATTGGCTGGGTTGTCTGGGCGTCAGCGACAAGCCCCTGGTTTGAATCCCTAATTCTGTCGCATAGTTTTTCATTTCTTATTCAACCCACTGACAGCAGGGACCCATGCAAGGTAGAGAGAGAACATTGGCTGACTAGGCTGCATTATTTGCCATGTAGGCAATTTGACCGGTTAAAGTGGCAAAAATACGAAGCTATACAGTGAGCACATAATCACCTCAAGTTGTATATAATGGCCGCATTAACTATATGCTTAAGCAAAATGACCAAAGTGAGCTTTAAAACAAATACAGTAATCTATTGACTTTACTTTCCACTCTCTCAAGGCGACTTGGAAAAGCCTTCCTCCCTTCAATCTCTGGCTGCGAGCCCGTGCATTCAGCTCCCCTTCGCCTGCCGCTCCGGCTGCCGGTGGTGGGGAGGAGAATCCTAATGTCTCGTCTCCCGCTAGTAGATAGGTAAGGTTTAAGTCCTCTAAAGGGTGTGGTTTGGACGGATGGCGGCGCCCCTTCTTTGAGTTAGTCTTCCGGGATTCGATCCTCCTTAAATTCGTCTGTTGGGACGGATTAGACGGAGTTCCGGTGTAGATTCCTGCCAGCTCCTTGGAGGCGGCGAGGTTAAGGTTTCTCGCCGTGCGTACCCAACAACAATATTTGGTGTCAGGTTTTTCAGATCGATTCAAGGATTCAACGACAATGACTGCAACTCTAGGGCGCTGGTCCTTGGAGGCACGTGCACGAAGACTACACATGGCATTATTTTTTTCTCTATGAAGAACCCCTTGTATTTTTGTTCTCTCGTGGTTATGGCTGTAATCTTGCAAAATTCCCACATTTTCGGAACCCATGTGAAGTATTTGATGAAATGTACAATAGTCCATGAAATCGTGCACGCCGCCCCGCACCCCGCACGGCACCTTGCTTCCCGAGGAAGTGGACGCCGCGGAGGAACCCAGATGCAAGACTGCGCCGACGCAGAGCACGTCGGTCAGCCTGGTGCACGGGGCCACAGAGTAGCTGCGCGTAGATGCTCTGGTATATACGCGTCGACGCATAGGATGGCCTCGTCGGGCCTGGTGGTGCACATGGTGTCTTGCGCGTGGGCGTGGTGCTCATATCACATTTTCTATGAACCGGAGGAGATGCCTGCGATGGCGTCCACTGCGTCGACGCGCTGCGCATTCCATCAGACACATCGCGTGCATTCCACAAAAGAGGGTTGTGGGAGAAAAAGATAAGGGTGTCCTTTGTTAAGTGCCACGTGTGGGCTTCTGCAGGATTTTATATCAAGCTGACCCCACACAAGTTTCTTTTTGAACATAAATAACTTTATTCCTCGTACTCCCTCCGTCCGGAAATACTTGTCCTCAGAATGAATAAAAGGGGATGTATCTAGACGTATTTTAGTTCTAGATACATCTTTTTTTATCCATTTTGATGACAAGTATTTTCAGACGAAAGAAGTATAAGCCATGCCATTTACAATATGTGGAAGAATAAAGTCAAGGGGATTGGAAGAGTCCCAAAATTCAGATAAACCAAGACTAAAGCAGTGCTTTGCTAAACAATCAGCAACAAGATTGGTTTCCCTTCCGCAATGAACGAACCTAACATTTGAAAAGTCCATCGCCAGCAGATTAGTCTCGGTGATGATTGGCACATCGGGACTCATGTAAGCATCAAGGTCTGAAACTGCCTTCAATGCATTTAAACTATCTGATTCAATGATTACATTGAAGCACCCAAAATTTGAAGCCAAAATAAGTCCATACCGAATATCCTTTATCTCTGTCGAAACCACTTATTCTATATGAACCAAAGGCCAGGTTGCCGCTGCGATCAAATTACCCCGGTAATCTCTCGCCACAGCTCCGCAAGCTCCTGCCAAGTTCTCCGCATGAAATGATGCATCTACATTAATTTTCACACAACCCGTCGCAGGTTTCTTCCATATTTGATCAAATTTTCGAACTGGCTGATTCGGAGTATTTTCATGGCAGAAGTTCGTGACCACACACAAGTTAGTGGACCACTCGGTTGCTATCTTGTCATTTGTATGAATCTTGTTTTTATATGTTATACTCGTCTGCCATGTGTGCTCGTTTTATAAAAATAAATCACCAAAGGTTAGTCGTGGTGGTCTCATTTTTTAATGTAATCCCTATGCAATAGTTAACCTTTTTTCTTTTCCAAACCAACCTTGTTTAAAATCTACCAAGTTTATTACAAGAATTCATGTATTGAAATAAAGGACGTGAACCTATCGAAGCCTTCGCCCATAGTTATTGGTTTTTGCTCCCGTTGCAACGCATAGGCTCTTAGCTTCTCTAAACCCTCAAGAATCATCAGCTCTTCCTGCAGTTCGTTTTTCCTCTTTCTATTATGTCCAAATATATTGGAACCAACTAGTAAAATATTTTTCAATCTCTTCAACTTAATGTTAAAAGAAAAATCAATGAATCACAGTAACTCATAGGTTGTTCCCAATTTTTTCTTAGAACCAAGGGCATGCAATCCTCATTCTTAAACCATGCCACATCAAATCTAAAAGATCTCGTAGTCTTAAACTTTAGTAGGGTCAAGAGCGCAATCCAACATAAGAGGATTATGGTCAGAAAGCTCCCTAACCAATTTAAACACATGCGCTAGAGGGGAGAGGCTTTCCCAAGCACTAGACATAAGAATCCTATACAATTTATCGAGAGTTAGGTTTTGATGTTTATTAGACCAAGTATAGTGACGTGCAAAAACCCGTTGGAGTCCTCGATAGGGTGGGAAACATAGCCAAAAGTAGTAGAGGGAATTACACACGGTTTTATTTACCTAGGTTCAGGCCCTCAAGGTAGAGGTAACACCTACTCCTGCTTTGAATTTGTTTAATGGTGGAACTCCTGTGAGGGGATTACAAATCGTGGCTGATGACTACTATAGAGCATGGGCGTATGAAATATGTCAGAGTCGATTCCAACAATTTCCTCGATGGGGTAGCCCAGGAAGGCGAACATTCAGGGCTGGTCGCTCTTATGGATACCTGTGAGCTAGAGTCGGGAATCGAAAAGGAGACAACGGAAGCCGTACAGATCTAGTTGGGAATGCTGTTCATGCAGTGGAGAGCGTAAATGACCGGCCGATAGGCTGGATGGTAACAGGAGGCAAGGTTTTACCCAAGCTCGGGCCCTCGTGATGGAGGTAATACCCTACTGCTGCTCATGTACATTGTGATAGGGGTGTGTACAAAGTACAAAGAAAGTACCAAGGGGTTTTATATATGCCACGATGAGCCAACCCCCAACTTATATAGCATACCGGAGATCCTAGGGTTACAGATCCTAGTTGGCTACGTCGGTGGAGGTAGAGTCCTCCACGACTTCTGTCTCTTCGGCTTGTACTACAAGTCTTCCTGGGTCATCGTATAGCACTCTATGGGCCGCTTAGGGTGGCCCAGGATGGAACCGGCCAGGGGTCTTCAGCCCAGCCCACCTGGTTGCGAACCGTTATGGTAAGAGATCCCTGGGCCAAGACACTGCCAGTAGCCCTTGAACAGTTCTTCAATATTGGGCACACCTCAGCATCTCCTGGCTGTACATCATCTTCAGTCGCCGAGGTTGAAACTGGTTCTTCAGAGCTTTCTTTACAACGTCCGCTCGTTGTCGCCTTCTAGTAGTCAGACTGTTGCTGAGGTGACGCAGTCCATCTCGATCTCGAGTTGTCGAGAGATGGCCGACATGTACCCGAGAAATGTTTCCCGCATAGTTAGTTCTCGCGGGCCAAATACCCTGCAGTGTCTTCAAAGTTTAACTTGTTCGGTCATGACAAACAAGGCCGGTCTTATCCACTGGTCCCAGAGGACCACATGTCATCACCCAAACACACAACTATTCAACCGCTACGTTTGCACCGCGTGTCAGCATCGCAAGGCTTTACTACCATACCTCCATGGGTCATTCCTTCGACCACTAGTTGATGAAGGACAACTAGACTATCAATGTCGGCAAGGGCACTACCGTGGCGTAGGTCAAAAGTATGAACAATAGAATTAGAAAACTTTGAAGAATGAGGCAGCCGAGATAATCTATTTTTCTCATCACAACTCCTAAAAATATTAACCCGCTCCCCGGCCCGTACAATAAAAGGATGCACAAGACTAGAACAAGAACAACCAACTCAGTAAGAAACCAGAATTATATTCCTCATGAGCAAGACCATACACCACCAGAACACAAAGGGTACAATTACTGTTTATATGTTCCACATCTACTTGAATAAGGTTTTCCCCAACTTAACATACTTAACTATCAGGGTATCAAGTCTAGACCCACACAAGATACTTCCAGACTTTCTCATTGAAGGAATCCAGTCCCACCTAAATAACTTCATAGAATCCAACTTTCTGGGAAAAAAACTCGATAATACTTCTTTCTCATAGTCTCTTTGATACCCACAAAATCCCAATCATATTTTCGAATAAGACCACACAAACAGGAGGCCATACCATTTCCCCCACCCCCTACAACTCCCAATAAAGGTTTTGATTTATATTTACTAGGATTTTTCCTTAACTTGCCAGTTCTACAAGGGGAAAAAGCATATGGTGATGTCATACACCGGGGTGACTCACCATCTAGAAGCCCGTCAACAGGCGTGCTGGTAGGCCCAAAACGCCCACCACTCATCCAACAACAAGTGGGAGCTCGGAGAAAGGGGGCGACGCCCTTGGATCATCTTGATCCCCAAGCAGGTAGCGATGGCCACCTAGATCACATCTCCACTTGTAAAACCCCGCCAACAGAACTGACAGTCATGAGGGATTAAATGTGGCCTAAAAACAACGAGGGACCAAATGTATATCGTGTATTAACTTGAGGGATAAAAATGTTTATTTTATTTTATTTATGTGTATGACCATCAATATACTACTCCCTCCGTCTAGGTGTATAAGTCACCTTAATTACGAAAACAAAATAATCACAAAACACTTAGGCGCGGTGCATTAACTCCCATCTTGTTTCTTGTTTCTTGACATAAATAAAGGAATCAACATATAAACAGAGTAGATGAGTTCCAATGGAACGATGGCGTGGTGAGGGTGTTGGTGAAGAACAATCTCCGCGGGGCTTCGCCAAGCACTATAGAAACTATGACGGAGGATAAACTAGAAGGGACGGGGTTGCCGGCACATGGCTTGGTGAATCTTGATGTGTCATGAGTGCTAGCCCTGCCCCTCTATTTATATGTTGAGCCTTGGGGTCGAAACTTGGAGTAAAAGCCTCCTGAAAGTCCGTTTACCCGAAAGGCAAGAGTCCTTCTCGGACTCCAGGGCTAGACGCCAGGGTTCCCAGCGTCTACCCCCTAGACACCAGGGTTCTTGGTGTCTGGCCTCTTGTCTCCGCAAAACTCCCTTTTGCACTTTCCAAAAGCCTCGTGGGCTTTCCCCTTTGGCCCAAATAAAGTGTTCTCGTACCCAAACATTTCGGGAAACATCCGAAACCCCTTCCTGTGAATTCCGGAACCCTTCTGAAGACCAAACACTATTATCACATATACTAATCTTTACCTCCGGACTAATCTAGAGCTCCTCGTCATGTGTGTGACCTCACCCGAAACATCGAACAACATTCGGTCGCCAACATATACATAACTCATATAATACTATATCGTCAATGAACGTTAAGTGTGCGGACCCTACGGGTTCGAGAACTATGTAGACATGACTGAGACACCTCTCCGGTCAATAACCAATAGCGAAACCTGGATGCCCATATTGGCTCCTACATATTCTACGAAGATCTTTATCGGTCAAACCTTATGACAACATACGTAATTTCGTTTGTCTATCGGTATGTTACTTGCCCGATATTTGTTGGGGATATAACTACTGTGTATGAACCACCCAGGAGGGGCTGGGTCATACCGCTGGTGACTTATCGATGAAGATGGCGGGACATAGCAAGCCTATTGAGGGCCCAAGACCCAGAGGCGACTTGAGTCCCAAGAGGATGAACTGCCATATGTATGACTTGTATTGTAAGGCAAGCTTAGTTAGTCACCGAGCCAAACATGTTGTGTATGAGCCGGCCGGGACTCTATAAGCCGCTGGGCATCAAACTTTGTATATAAAGGGGGTGATCCGGCGGCGAGTTAAGGGCAAGAAACAAGAGATCGAGAACTAGGTCAAGCCTATTCGCTCCCTGGTAATCGAGACCAAAGCAATACAATCCCAAAACTGGAGTAAGCCTTTACCTCCACCGTCAGGGGCCGAACCAGTATAAACTCTCTATGTCTTTTGTCCCGATTAACCCCTTTAAGCTAACCTAGTTGCGATGGCTCGATGACTAAGTCCTTACA
Source organism: Triticum urartu (assembly GCF_003073215.2). Classification (NCBI taxonomy): domain Eukaryota; kingdom Viridiplantae; phylum Streptophyta; class Magnoliopsida; order Poales; family Poaceae; genus Triticum; species Triticum urartu. The sequence goes on along the minus strand of NC_053024.1, from coordinate 192,378,664 downwards.
CTAGGACATCTGCCGTGTTAAGTCCACGACAAGATTCGTGTTGGGGAACATTGCATGAAAACAAAAAATCCTACACCAATGCAAGATCTATCAAGGAGATGCATAGCAACGAGAGGGGAGAGTGTGTCTGCGTACCCTCGTAGACCGTAAGCAGAAGCGTTTCACAACGCGACTGATGTAGTCGAACTTTCTTCGTGCTCCAACCGATCTAGTACCAAACGCACGTCACCTCCGCGTTCTGCACACGTTCAGCTCGGTGACGTCCTTCGTGTTCTTGATCCAGCAAGACGGCGAGGTATTGGATGAGTTCCGGCAGCACGATGGCGTGGTGACGGTGATGGTGAAGTGATCTCCGCAGGGCTTCACCTAAGCACTACGAAAATATGACCGGGGGTGTAAACGGTGGAGGGGGGCGCCACACATGGCTAGGCAATTGTTTGTTGTGTGCTAGGCACCCCCTCCCACATATATATAGGTGGTGGGGGGGGAGGAGCAGCCAAAGGAGGCACCAAGTAGGAGGAATCCTACTTGGAGTCCCTCCCAAGCCGTGCCCCCCTTGCCATATATAAACGAGGGGGAAGGAAAGAGGGGGGAGAGGCAAGGAAGGGGGAGTCCTACTCCACACTTTCCTTTCCCTCCCCTCTTTCCTTCTCCTCCTCACAGGGCCGACCTCTATAGGAGTGCATCAGCCCCTTGTGGGCTGGTGTGTTCCCTCACTTGGCCCATAAGGCCCATATCTTTGCCGGGGGTGCCCAAAACTCCTTTCTGGTGACCCGATATGTACCCAGTACCCTCCGAAAGTACGAATACCATCGTCCTATATATCAATATTTACCTCTCGACCATTTCAAGACTCCTCGTGATGTTCGTGATCTCATCTCGGACTCCAAACAACATTCGGTCACCAAATCATATAACTCATATAACACTATATCGTCAACGAACGTTAAGCGTGCGGACCCTACGGGTTCAAGAACTATGTAGACATGTCTGAGACACCTCTTCGGTCAATAACCAATAGTAGAACCTGGATTCCCATGTTGGTTCCTACATATTCTACGAAGATCTTTATCGGTCGAACCGTTATGACAACATACGTAATTCCTTTTGTCCATCGGTATGTTACTTGCCCGAGATTCGATCGCCGGTATCTTCATACCTAGTTCAATCTCATTACCGGCAAGTCTCTTTACTCGTTCCGTAATATATCACCTCATGACTAACTCCTTAGTTGTTTGCTTGCAAGCTTACGATGTGTATTACTGAGAGGGCCTAGAGATACCTCTCCGATACTCGGAGTGATCCTAATCTCGATCGATGCCAACTCAACAAACACATTTGGAGATACCTATAGAGCTTCTTTATGATCACACAGTTATGTTCTGACATTTGATAAAAAACAAGGTATTCCTCCGATATCCGGTAGTTGCATAATCTCATAGTCGAAGGAATATGTATTTGACATGAATAAAGCAATATCAATACAATCGAACGATCATAATGTTAAGCTAACGGATGGGTCTTGTACATCACATTATTCTCCTAATGGTGTGACCCCATTATCAAATGACAATACATGTCCATGGTTAGGAAACGTTAACCATCTTTGATCAACGAGCTAGTCTAGTAGAGGCATAATAGGGACACAATATTTGTTTATGTATTCACACATGTATTTAAGTTTCTGATCAATACAATTCTAGCATGAATAATAAACCTTTATCACGAATAGGGAAATATAAAATGACAACTTTATTATTGCCTCTAGGGCATATTTTCTTCAGTCTCCCACTTGCACTAGAGTCAATAATCTAGCTCACATCGCCATGTGATTAACACCAATAGTTCACATCACCATGTAACCAACACCCAAAGGGTTTACTAGAGTCAATAATCTAGTTCACATCGACATGTGATTAAGACCCAAAGAGTACTAAGGTGTGATCACGTTTTGCTTGTGAGAGAGTTTTAGTCAACGAGTCTGCCACATTCAGAGCCGTATGTATTTTTCAAATTTTCTATGTCTACAATGCTTTGAATGGAGCTACTCTAGCTAATTGCTCCCACTTTCAAAATATATCCAGATTGAGACTCAGAGTCATCCGGATTGGTGTCAAAGCTTGCATCGACGTAACCCTTTACGACAAACTCTATCACCTCCATAACCGAGAAACATTTACTTAGTCCTCTTAGGTAACTAAGGATAATTTTGACCACTGTCCAGTGATCTACTCATGGATCACTATTGTACCCCCTTTGCCAAACTCATGGCAAGGTACACAATAGGTCTGGTATACAGCATGGCATGCTTTATAGAACCTATGGCTGAGGCATAGGGAATGACTTTCATTCTCTCTCTATCTTCTGCCGTGGTCGGGCTTTGAGTCTTACTCAACTTCACACCTTGCAACATAGGCAAGAACCCTTTCTTTGACTGATCCATTTTTAACTTCTTCAAAATATTGTCAAGGTACGTGCTTTGTGAAAGTCGTATTAAGTGTCTCGATCTATCCCTATAGATCTTGATGCCCAATATATAAGTAGCTACACCGAGGTCTTTCATTGAAAAATTCTTATTCAAGTATCCTTTTATGCTATCCAGAAATTCTATATCATTTCCAATCAATAATATGTCATCCACATATAATATTAGAAATGCTACAGAGCTCCCACTCACTTTCTTGTAAATACAGGCTTCAAAGCGTATATTCCAACTCCGAGATGCTTGCACCAGTTGATAGATGGATCGCTAGAGCTTGCACACTTTGTCAGCACCTTTAGGATCGACAGAACCTTCTGGCCGCATCATATACAACTCTTCTTTAAGAAATCCATTAAGGAATGCAGTTTTGACGTCCATTTGCTAGATTTCATAATCATAAAATGTGGCAATTGCTAACATGATTCAGACAAACTTAAGCATCGCTACAGGTGAGAAAGTCTCACCGTAGTCAACTCCTTGAACTTGTCGAAAAAGTTTTGTGACAAGTCGAGCTTTGTAGGTAGTGACATTACTATCAGCGTCACTCTTCTTCTTGAAGATCCATTTATTCTCAATGGCTTGCCGATCATCGGGCAAGTCCACCAAAGTCCACACTTTGTTCTCATACATGGATCCTATCTCAGATTTCATGGCCTCAAGCCATCTGTCAGAATCTGGGCTCATCATAGCTTCTTCATAGTTCATAGGTTCGCCGTGGTCTAATAACATGACTTCCAAGATAGGATTATTGTACCACTCTTGTGCGGAATATGTTCTGGTCGACCTATGAAGTTTTGTAGTAACTGGATCTGAAGTTTCATGATCATCATCATTAGCTTTCTCTCTAGTTGGTGTAGGCATCACGGGAATGGTTTTCTCTGATGTGCCACTTTCCAATTCAAGTGAAGGTACAATTACCTCATTAAGTTCTACTTTCCTCCCACTCAATTCTTTCAAAAGAAACTCTTTCTCTAGAAAGGATCCAAACTTAGTAACAAAAATCTTGCCTTCAAATTGTGGTAGAAGGTGTACCTAATAGTTTACTTTGGGTATCCTATAAAGATACACTTTTTTGATTTAGTTTCGAGCTTATCAGGCTGAAGCCTTTTGACATAAGCATCGCATCCCCAAACTTTAAGAAACGACAACTTAGGTTTCTTGCCAAACCATAGTTCATACGGTGTCCTCTCAATGGATTTAGATGGTGCCTTATTTAACATGAATGCAACTGTCTCTAATGCATAACCCCAAAATGATAGTGGTAATCGGTAAGAGACATCATAGAACACACCATATCTAATAAAGTACAGTTATGATGTTCTGACACACTATTTCGCTGTGGTGTTCGAGGTGGCGTGAGTTGTGAAATAATTCCACATTGTTTTAAATGAAGGCCAGACTTGTAACTCAAATATTCACCTCCGCGACCAGATCGTAGAAACTTTATTTTCTTGTTACGATGATTTTCCATTTCACTCTGAAATTCTTTGAACTTTTCAAATGTTTCAGGACTTGTGTTTCATTAAGTAGATATACCCATACCTACTCAAATCATCTATGAAGGTCAAAAAATAATGATACCCGCTGCGTGCTTCAACACTCATCGGACCACATACATCGGTATGTATTATTTCCAATAAGTCATTAGCTCGCTCCACTGTTCCGGAGAACGGAGTTTTAGTCATCTTGCCCATGAGGCATGGTTCGCAAGTATCAAATGATTCATAATCAAGTGATTCCAAAAGTCCATCTGCATGGAGTTTTTCATGTGCTTTACACCAATATGACCTAAATGGCAGTGCCACAAATATGTTGCACAAATATGAATATGTGTATCACTACAATCGAGATTCAACAAAAACAAACCATTCCTCAAGGGTACATGACCATAAAAGATATTATTCATATAAATAGATGAACCATTATTCTCTGACTTAAATGAATAACCGTCTCACAATAAACAATATCCAAATATAATGTTCATGCTCAACACAGGCACCAAATAACAATTATTCAGGTCTAAAACTAATCCCGAAGGTAGATGTAGAGGTAGCGTGCCGACGGCGATCACATCGACTTGGAACCATTTCCGACGCGCATCGTCACCTCATCCTTAGCCAATCTTCGTTTATTTCGCAGCTCCTATTTCCAGTTACAAATATGAGCAACCGAACCAGTATCAAATACCCAGGTGCTACTACGATCATTAGTAAGGAACACATCAATAACATGTATATCAAATATACCTTTGTTCACTTTGCCATCCTTCTTATCCGCCAAATATTGGGGCAGTTCCACTTCTAGTGACCATTCCCTTTACAGTAGAAGCACTTAGTTTCAGGCTTAGGTCCAACTTTGGTATTCTTCACAGGAGTGGCAACTTGCTTGCCATTCTTCTTGAAGTTACATTTCTTTCCCTTTGCCATTTTCTTGAAACTAGTGGTCTTGTTAACCATCAACACTTGATGCTCTTTCTTGATTTATACCTTCGCCGATTTCAGCATCGTGAAGAGCTTGGGAATTGTTTTCATCATCCCTTGCACATTATAGTTCATGACAAAGTTCTAGTAGTTTGGTGATAGTGACTAGAAAACTCTTGTCAATCACTATCTTATCTGGAAGATTAACTCCCACTTGATTCAAGCAATTGTAGTACCCACACATTCTGAGCACATGCTCACTAGCTGAGCTATTCTCCTCCATCTTGTAGCCAAAGTACTTGTCAGAGGTCTCATACCTCCTAACATGGGCATGAGTCTAAAATACCAATTTCAGCTCTTGGAATATCTGATACGTCTCCAACGTATCTATAATTTTTTATTGTTCCATGCTATTATATTATCTGTTTTGGATGTTTAATGGGCTTTAATATGCTCTTTTATATTATTTTTGGGACTAACCTATTAACTGGAGGCCCAGTGCCAGTTTATGTTTTTTTGCCTATTTTAGAGTTTCACAGAAAAGGAATACCAAACGGAGTCCAAACGGAATGAAACCTTCACAATGATCTTTCTTGGAATGAAAGCAATCCATAAAACTTGGAGTGGAAGTCTGGAACTCCGCGAGGCGGCCACAAGGAAGGAGGGCGTGCCCAGGGGGGTAGGCACGCCCCCATCCTCGTGGGCCCCTCGTAGCTCCACCGACGTACTTCTTTCGCCTATATATACTCTTATACCCTAGATCGATCAGAGAGAGCCACGAAACCACTTTTCCACAGCCGCAACCTTCTGTACCAGTGAGATCCCATCTTGGGGCCTTTTCCGGCGATCTGCCGGAGGGGGAATCAATCACGAAGGGCATCTACATCAACACCATTGCCTCTTCGATGAAGCATGAGTAGTTTACCACAGACCTTCGGGTCCATAGTTATTAGCTAGATGGCTTATTCTCTCTCTTTGATTCTCAATACAAAGTTCTCCTTGATGTTCTTGGAGATCTATTTGATGTAATACTCTTTTGCGGTGTGTTTGCCGAGATCTGATGAATTGTGGATTTATAAACAAGATTATATATGAATATTATTTGGTTCTTCTCTGAATTCTTATATGCATGATTTGATATCTTTGCAAGTTTCTTCGAATTATTGGTTTAGTTTGGCCTACTAGATTGATCTTTCTTGCAACGGGAGAAGTACTTAGCTTTGGGTTCAATCTTGCGGTGTCCTTTCCCAGTGACAGTAGGGGCAGCAAGGCACGTATTGTATTGTTGCCATCAAGGATAAAAAGATGGGGTTTATATCATATTGCTTGAGTTTATCCCTCTACATCATGTCATCTTGCTTAATGCATTACTCTGTTCTTATGAACTTAATACTCTAGATGCATGCTGGATAGCGGTCGATGTGTGGAGTAATAGTAGTAGATGCAGAATCGTTTCGGTCTACTTGACACGGACATGATGCCTATATTCATGATCATTGCCTTAGATATTCTCATAACTATGCGCTTTTCTATCAATTGCTCGCCAGTAATTTGTTCACCCACCGTAATACATGCTATCTTGAGAGAAGCCACTAGTGAAACCTATGGCCCATGGGTCTCTTTCTTATTATATTGCATCTATTTTATTTACATCGCATCTCTTTTACTATTTTGCAATCTTTACTTTCCAATCTATACAACAAAAATACCAAAAATATTTACTTTACTATCTTTATTAGATCTCACTTTTGCGAGTGACCATGAAGGGATTGACAACCCATTTATCGCGTTGGTTGCAAGGTTCTTGATTGTTTGTGCAGGTACTAGGTGACTTGCGTGTAATATCCTATTGGATTGATACCTTGGTTCTCAAAAACTGAGGGAAATACTTACGCTACTTTGCTGCATCACCCTTTCATCTTCAATGGAAAACCAACGCATGCTCAAGAGGTAGCAACATCTCATATGCTCTATGGCATTCAAAATGTTTTTGAAGTCCCGGTTCTGAAGCCGTAAAGCATGGCACACTAAACTATCAAGTAGTCATCATACAAAGTTTATCAAACGTTCATAATGTATGCATCTACTCCTGCAATAGGTTTGACACCTACTGGTGCATCAAGGATGTAATTATTCTATGGAGCAATGAGGATAATCCTTAGATCACGGACCCAGTCCGCATCATTGCTACTATCATCTTTCAACTTAGTTTTCTTTAGGAACATATCAAAATATAGGGGAGCTACATTGCGAGCTATTGATCTAAAACATATTTTTGTAAATACTATCAGGACTAAGTTCATGATAAATTAAGTTCAATTAATCAAATTACTAATGAAGTCCCAGTTAAATCAAAATCCCTCAAGTTGTCTAAGTGAAACATGATCCAAATCAACTAACCCATGTTCGATCATCACATGAGATGGGGTACGCATCAATGGTGAACATCTCTATGTTGATCATATCTACTATATGACTCATGTTCGACCTTTTGGTCTCTAGTGTTCCGAGACCATGTCTGTACATGCTAGGCTCGTCAAGTTTAACCCAAGTATTCTGCATGTGCAAAACTGTCTACACCTGTTGTATGTGAACGTAGAGTCTATCACACCCGATCATCATGTGGTGTCTCGGAATGATGAACTTTCGCAACGGTGCATACTCGGGGAGAACACTTATATCTTGAAATTTAGTGAAGGGATCATCTTATAATGCTACCGCCGTTCTAAGCAAAATAAGATGCATAAAAGATAAACATCACACGCAATCAAAATATGTCACATCACTACAAAAAAATACACTTCCGTGATGATACGTGTTTGTCATAGTAGGTCACGTTTTCTGTCATGCATGTACATCCATGAAGATTTTATGACAGAATCAAGATAGTCATACCTATGCTATCGTAGAAGTGTTCCATGACATTACCAAAATTATCATCACGGAAGTGTCCACTTCCATGATGATAAATCGCACGTCATAGAAGTGCTTTCATCAAGGGTGACCGACACATGGCATAGACCGTAATGGCTCGCCGTTAAGCTATCGGGTCCGGTTTTGGATCCAATAACCCATTAACAGCCCTGACCAATGGGGATTTTCCACGTGTCAAATTCTCATTGGCCGACGGAACCACGTGTCAGCTTCTCGTTGGGACAGATGTCATCCACTCATTGGACAGGAGGCGCCTATGATACGTCAACACGTGGCGCGACCCAATAGAGGCCCATTCCGGTGAAAAGGCCGGCCCAGCTAAAGGCCCACCATGTTTTTTCAGACACTAGTGGGCTGACCCATTAATAGCCTGCCATGTGTTTGGATCAAATTGAGGCCCATATCAGATCAGGCCCGTTCACAGCCTGCCGAGTTTTGGGCCAAATGACGACCCATATCGGATCAGGCCCGTTAATAGGCCACTATACCTTTGGGCCCATTCTAAGACAGGTTTGTATTTCAGCTTGTTAAATGCCCGTTTACCAGTTTGGCCCGATAATAGTTTCGGCTTGTTAGCGGCCCGTGGAGTATCTGGGACGTTGTCGGCCCGGTTTAACTTTAGGCCAATTAATGGCCCACGCAGAAAGTGGGCTATTTCTTGTCTGAAGTAACTTTAGTCCTCTTAATGGCCCATAGTCTTCGTGGATAAATTTCAGCCCAACTAGCCTATCGGCCTATTAATGACCCATGTAATAGTTGGGCCTAATTACAGCCCGCGTTGAATCCGGCCTGCTTACAGCCCATCTGATAATGGCCCGTGAAACTTTTGGGCCTATGGCCCGCGTGGATACCGGCCTGCTTAAAGCCCATAATTTTATTGGGCCAAACAGACCTGAGATATATTTTGGCCTGTTAACTGCTCGTCCTATTTGGGCCCAACATGTGCCTTTTGCAGTTTCAGCCTATATTGGCCCGTGAATTTTTCGGCTCAACGCTAGCCCAATCTAGGTTTTAGCCTGTTAAACGCCCATGGTATTCTCTGACCTAGCTGGCCAGAACTTTACTCGGCCTGTTAAAGGCGGGAAACTACTATAGGTTTAGACCTACTAATGGCCCAGGATGATTATAGGCCCACGTTTTGGCCCATATGAGTAACAAACCGGCCTGAAGACTGACAACACTGAGATCCACTAAACCTTCAGGCCTAAATTACAGCATACCGACCAAAGAACAAACCTAGACTATACAATAAAGAAATTACGGCATATTACATCCACTGGGAATCAAAGTTCGCTACCGGTGATAATAAAGCACAACATGACCGCAAATTACATACACTGGGCATCAAAGGTCGCCACCAATGCATATAAACGCGACGACAAAAGAATATACAAAACCGAGAGCACTTCAGAAGGCACTAGGCCTAGCAAGGTTGGGCCCCGCAAGCAGCCGAACAAGTTGATGAGACCTCAGTTGTTTCAACGATAGATGCTTCATCCCTAGCTGTATGGCAGCATAGTGCGCACGGCATTCCCCTGCCATCTTCATTATATCTTTGACTTCAGGTCGGAGCTGAGCTGAAGCAAGCCTTTCCGCTTTAAGTTGAGACTGAAGAAGTCGAACTGATTGAGGCAGCGACTGCACAGAGGTTGTCTCACACCTGCTGGTGAGTAGCTTCAACTCACTGTCTTCATCAAGACAGGACCTTGGGGTCATCTTGCTGTCCTCAAGATGGTTTGGCTCACTATCTTCCCTAAAGTTCTGCCTGGCATAAGAGATATGACTTTGAAAGAGAAATAAGGAGACACGTAACAGGTTTCACAATTATATAAGCAAATAAATGGATCTGTTTTGCATAAGAAACATGTTTTTACAACTACAATTTAAAACTGGTAGTTGTTGCAAACATCCAATCAGATGTAAACAGCAAAGTAAACAACAGTGGAGGAAATGATGCCTATCCAAATCTATACTAGAACAAAGTTTGAAGGCTTGAGAAGGATGAACTTACATTACATGTTAACACGGGCTGGACAAAGCCCTTCTCCATGTTGATGGAAGGATAATTCAATAAATTCCCCCAAAAAAATTCTTTATAAGCGTTGCCATTATTCTACATTTTGCAAAGAGTAAATATAGATCAAATAATATTGGAAGAAACAGACGATAATGAAGCTCAGTTGTAGACTGATGAAAGATAATCAAATAGCAATTAATGAAGTACATCGTTACAAGGCAAAAGGTACTGACAAGAGGAATGCAGACATCAACGTGTGAAGTGGCATTGGCTTTATTCAACATTTTGGTAAGATTAAATGTAGATATGATAAATTGAAGAAAATGGAGGGCAGGGCAGATAAGATGCAGAGTAATGCTAGGCAATCAACTATCTCGCGATGCAAGTACAGTAATACCACCACCGTCCGTTATTACTTGCCACTCAAATGGATGTATCTAGCACTATTAAGTTCTAAATACATCCAATTGATCAACAATTAATTCGATACAGAGGGAGTACATGACAACATGTACTTACATGAGCAATCCAAAACTTCATAACCATTGTGTTAATTCTACATTTATCTAAGAGTAAATATAGATCTTATAATTTCAAGCAAAGGGAGGATAAAGAAGCAAACATTTACAGTGATGCTACATAATCAAACAACAATGAGTGTAAGTATGCTGACAAAGGGCAAGAGGTACTGAGAAGAGCAATGCAGAGCCCAGTATTGTTGTGACATCCTATGATCCTTTGAGCAAGGAGATTCATCTGAAATTAGTTTTCATACAAGAGAGAAGGTAAGGCACATGCAGAAATTTAGGAGTTCAAATTTTTAATTGATATCATAGACAGTACCTGATGCTAGGCTCTCAGCAGTTCTAATAGGGGTTTGGCCACTGGAGTAGGGGTAAAGTGTGGTACAATTGGGCCTGTGTTTTCTGTGGCTGCTGATCTATCTGATTTAACAGGTATCACTACCTTTTCCAAATACCTAGTTTGCACTCCTTGAGGATTTGCACTCACCCTCTTCCTTTTGGACATCTATTATGAAAGAACAACATTTAACTGGAAAAACATAGTATGACGACACATGGAATAGGTACAGAAATGGATAGGTATGACATATACTCATATATGATGATTAAACTAAGCAGATGGTGTAACAAAGTAGAAGTAATGCAAGAGGTCAGATGCAAAATATGTGCGACCAATACAACGTTGCCAAGTTAGAGCAAGCACCTTGATGGGTGAATAAGATAGGCCATCCTCCACCATGCCAAGTTTGTTAGCCAGTGGATTGTTCCACAGTATTCCTCTCGTGCGCCCATTCTCATATTCATTTTGATAATGTTCAATACCCGACATGCATGAGAACATAAAAACAATTGAGATTATATTTGTAATGCAAAAGTGATTCTAATCCAATACTTCCTCCCTGTAAACCACTTTGTGCTATGTCTGCAATTCTTCTAAGAGGTGCCATGCATGCTATAATTTGGTATGTGCATTAATATAATGTGGCCTACTACTGAAAATATGATAGCTCCAGAAGTGATGATACTTCGCAGATGACAACTTCAACATATAGTAAAGAAGAACAAGTCGACCTGACCTGACAGATTCAAAATATACTAAGGGAGAATAACTCGACCTGACCAGTCGACCGCAAGAGAAGAAGATCATCTTAAAGAAGAGTAGAAGAGCAAGCAGATTGAAGATATTACAAGTCTTTCTATACAATGTCGGTTGGCCACCCATGATGAACTAGAGCGCACGGAGAAATACTATTCCTTCCGGTCTCTCCTTTTGTGGCTCACATATATTTCGAAATTAAAGTAGGAACATTTATATGACCAATTAAACATCTCTCAGTTTACTAATATTAGCATAATATCAGATTTGAATTTGTACAACTAAGCTTGTTTAGCTCGATGGGTGGAGCTGTGCTATTACGACACGAACCATGTAGGCTGATCGTGGTCATCATAAAATGGGGAAACCATAAGCATGATGAGTATAGTGTTGACCGTGGCAGTGGGATGCCAGATCTGAAGAAGCAAACCGCGCAAAGGGTAGTTAGCAACCAATGTTTGCTTTGGAATAACAACTAAGATTTGATATGGACAAGAAAGTACAGTCAACAAGTGACAAAGCAATGCAATTCTGATGTCTCTCTATATGTCGCGACATGCATTTGGAAACTCAAGTGGGACCTTTAGCTAACCAATTAAATGTGTCTGTTAACTAATATCACTGTCATATTTGAACAACTAAGCTTTGGAATTTTGAGTGTTGTGTTGTTTATCTTGAAGGGTGGAGTAATGCTAGTATGACAGAAAGCACCTACGTAGATCATAGTAGAGTAGATAAAAGGGGAAAACCCTAAGCATCAAGAGTAAAATCAGGAAAGTGGAACTAGCTGGACCAGTGGGTGGCGCACATGCTTTTCGAAACGAATATAGGCACATTAGGTGACCAATTAAACGTTCTCTGTTTTAGTAATATGAGCATCATATCAGATTCATATTTCAACATGTAAGCTTTGGAATTATGAGTGGCATGTTGTTTCGCTTAATGGGTTGAGGTCTCGAGGAGCAGTGTTAGCACGACACGAAGCAGTGAAGCACCTACAATGATGGTAGTGAATACAAAGGGGGAAACCATAAGCTTTACGAGTATAGTGATCATGCCATGGCGGATCTGAAGGTGTAAACCGGACAAAGCTACTTCGCAACCAATGTTTGCTTTCAACTAGCCACTACGATTTGGTACGAACAAGAAAAGTACAGTAAAAAATTTAGATCTATTTTCCGGGTGAGATCAATAACTTAAGCACATATGGAAGAGTACCACCTCTCTTCTGACGTCGTGTAGGCCCCTGCTGATTCGTTGAGGGTGTTGCGCATGCGATGGCTGTCGGCAGCGGGGAAGAAGACTTTAGATGGCAGATGGCCGGGTCGGGGAATAAATCCTATTGACGTGGATGAGGCGGTCGTAGGAGCGACAACGACAAGGTGGACGACGGCGCCGATGAAGCAAGACGACGTGATGAAAGGATCCTGGTCCGGCGCCGTGGATGAGAGATGCCCATCTCTTGCAGTGGACGACAGGGTAGGGGTAGCGGCTCCGGCATGGTGGAGGATGGGGTGGCGGACGGATGAGGCTGGCTGCAGTGGGGAGGTTGTCGTGGCGCCGATGGTGTATGAATTGGGAAATGGAGGGGGAGGGGCGATCTCAAACTTTGGGACGCGTAATACGTCTCCAATGTATCTATAATTTTTTATTGTTCCATGCTATTATATTATCTATTTTGGATGTTAATGGGCTTTATTTTACACTTTTATATTATTTTTGGGACTAACCTATTAACCGGAGGCCCAGCCCAAATTGCTGTTTTCTTGCCTCTTTCAATGTTTCGAAGAAAAGGAATATCAAACAAAATCCAAACGGAATGAAACCTTTGGGAGAGTTATTTTTGGAACGGAAGCAATCCAGAAGACTTGGAGTAGACGTCAGGGAAGCTTCGAGGTGGCCACAAGGCAGGGAGGCACGCCCCCACCCTCGTGGGCCCCTTGTGGCTCCCCCGACCGACTTATTTCTCCTATATATATATGTCCATCTACCCTAAAAACATCAGAGAGTAGAATAGATCGGGAGTTCCGCCGCCAGAAGCATCTGTAGCCACCGAAAACCAATCTAGACCTGTTCTGGTACCCTGCCAGAGGGGGGAATCCCTCTCCGGTGTCCATCTTCATCATCCCGGCGCTCTCCATGACGAGGAGGGAGTAGTTCACCCTCGGGGCTGATGGTATGTACCAGTAGCTATGTGTTTGATCTCTCTCTCTCTCTCTCTCTCTCTCGTGTTCTTGAGTTGGCACGATCTTGATGTATCACGAGCTTTGCTATTATACTTGGATCTTATGATGTTTCTCCCCCTCTTCTCTCTTGTGATGAATTGATTTTCCCTTTGAAGTTATCTTATCGGATTGAGTCTTTAAGGATTTGAGAACATTTGATGTATGTCTTGCACGTGCTTATCTGTGGTGACAATGGGATATCACGTGATCCACTTGATGTATGTTTTGGTGATCAACTTGCGAGTTCCGTGACCTCGTGAACTTATACATAGGGGTTGGCACACGTTTTCGTCTTGACTCTCCGGTAGAAACTTTGGGGGAAGTTCTTTGTGTTGGTTGAATAGATGAATCTGAGATTGTGTGATGCATATCGTATAATCATACCCACAGATATTTGAGGTGACATTGGAGTATCTAGGTGACATTAGGGTTTTGGTTGATTTGTGTCTTAAGGTGTTATTCTAGTACGAACTCTAGGATAGATTGAACGAAAGAATGGCTTCGTGTTATTTTACTACGGACTCTTGAATAGATCAATCAGAAAGGATAACTTTGAGGTGGTTTCGTACCCTATAATAATCTCTTCGTTTGTTCTCCGCTATTAGTGACTTTGGAGTGACTCTTTGTTGCATGTTGAGGGATAGTTATATGATCCAATTATGTTATTATTGTTGAGAGAACTTGCACTAGTGAAAGTATAAACCCTAGGCCCTGTTTCCTAGCATTGCAATACCATTTACGCTCACTTTTACCACTTGCTACCTTGCTGTTTTTATATTTTCAGATTACAAATACTCATATCTATCATCCATATTGCACTTGTATCACCATCTCTTCGCCGAACTAGTGCACCTATACAATTTACCATTGTATTGGGTGTGTTGGGGACACAAGAGACTCTTTGTTACTTGGTTGCAGGGTTGTTTGAGAGATACCATCTTCATCCTATGCCTCCCACAGATTGATAAACCTTAGGTCATCCACTTGAGGGAAGTTTGCTACTGTCCTACAAACCTCTGCACTTGGAGGCCCAACAACGTCTACAAGAATAAGGTTGCGTAGTAGACATCAAGCTCTTTTCCGGCGCCGTTGCCGGGAAGGTTAGCGCTTGAAGGTATATCTTTAGATCTTGCAATCGAATCTTTTAGTTTCTTGTTTTATCACTAGTTTAGTCTATAAAAGGAAACTATAAAAATGGAATTGAGTTTGCCTCATACGCTTCATCTTTTTAATATCTTTCATGAGAATGATGGAAAGGAAAATTGTGCTCAAGTGCTAGAAGCAGAAGTCTATAAAATGTTTGACACTAAATCTTTGAATGATGAGCATGATTGCAATGTTGTTAGTATGAAATCCTTGAATATCCATAGTACTAATGATGATTGCACTAGTCATAATGAACATACCTCTTATAAGCATGTCAGTTTTTGTGGAGTGCATAGAGTTTGAAAGTACACACCAAATAGGGAAGATAGATTTTGCAAGAGGCATAACTATTTGGAAACTAAATGGTTGCAAGAAAGGCTGGATGTTTGTGCTGAAAATTTAAAATTTCTTCACCATACTTGTCAACTTTGCAATGAACATGGTCATTTACATCTCAAATGCAAAATGTTTCATGATCATATCGTGTCCAAAAATTGTGATGATTTGATTTACCTTGCACATCATAATGAACTTAGTTTGCTTTTGGGTTATGAAGAAATGAAATGTATAACTAAGCATATTCCAGAATATAACCTTGAGAAATTCCTCGATATTGATCTAGAAGAAATTTTTATGTATTGTGCGGTGAATTGCATTGAGAATCCTTATATTGCCAATTACATAAAGAAAAGAAATAGAGGATGAAGAGAATACTAATGAAAGGGAAGAGGCTTCCCAATATCCTCCTATTATTTCTTATGATGAATCAGGTAACGAGGAGGAGCCTTCTATTCAACCAATCTCATCAATAAGGAGCTCCAAAAAGAGGATTAAACCCACACATGATGTGAAGAAGAAAAGAAAAGACGGAGAAGCAAAGGTAAAAATGTATCCCTCCCAAATGATGTTGCTCCGATTACTCATTGTGATGATGATAATTGTTATACTATTGGTGCTATCCATACTATTAATGATGAGAGTGATTATGTTTATGATATGAACAGGCCCAAGCTTGGGGATGCTATGTTTGATGAGAATGACAAGTTTGATAATATATTTGCTGCAATTAATTTTTGCCCCAAGCTTG